>NW_020925122.1:8212-142040 GCF_003984885.1 Neopelma chrysocephalum
TAAACCCTTTCTTATCTCACCCCAGCTTACGGCTCCTGAATTTTTT
The DNA here is from genome assembly GCF_003984885.1 of Neopelma chrysocephalum. NCBI lineage: Eukaryota > Metazoa > Chordata > Aves > Passeriformes > Pipridae > Neopelma > Neopelma chrysocephalum. Next base: position 8,259 of record NW_020925122.1, read on the forward strand.
TCGTAACACCAGCTGAGCAGGCATCAGTTTGCTGAGATTGCTTTCTAACTTTATTATTTCATTAGTATTCATGTACCTGTGAACGCACCTATTTTAACAGGTGTGGAAGCTTTTATCCATGGAGGCAAGAGGTCCCTGTATGACCACTCCATGAGGTAAAGATGATTGACTGCAGTCTGGGACAGGTTGGAACAGGACAACCTGCCCCCGGTAAGGCCTAGAATTTGTCCAGAGAGTATAAACTCTCTGTGGTGAGTAACTGGCACTGCCAGGGTGCTGTTTGCATCCAGATGCAGCCTACTTCAGGTAAGCTCTTGACTGGCCTATTAGATCTGTGACTGGCAGTTAATCGCTTTATGTGATAAAAGCACGAGCTCCTCTCTCAGAAGATTGAAATACAGGAATTCTAAAATCTAAAATTCCTGTAAAATTGTCATCAGACAAAGAGTCACATTTCATCAACTCCCTGGTCACCCAAGGAGGTTTATTTGTAAAATTGTTTATGTTTTAAGATCTGCTTTGCAGGAACTGCAGAAGTTCATTGAGTCATCTAAGCCTATGAGACTGGACATTCCTGATCACCTGCTCCAGCCCAAGGACTGAGTCTATGTTAAACAATGAGACTGAAACTCCTGCAAACCAAACGGAAAGAAAACCAAACAGAAAGAACTGTTTTCAAGTCCAGCTGACCATTTCCATCATGGTCAAGAGTTATCATCAAAAATCCTAAATTTCATCCAGGAAGAAAAGAACCTCTGTTCCTGAGACGAGTGGAGCAACAAAGGCTGTTATTTATAAGGACTGTTAAAATAGTGTTTAAGTTTTCCTCGCTTGTTTGTATTTATTAGTACTGCCAGTAACTATGAATTGAGTTTAGAACCTAAATTTACATTTGGCTTTAGCAAAATATACCAAACATCCTTCATAAAGGTGAGTGCTAAATTTGCACTATGAATTTGGCAGCAAATTTGAATTATATATTGGATAATTCTTGGAAATGTTTCACTAAGTTTGCCTTCACAAATTTACTTCATAGTTACCAAGCTGAACCTAGTTAGAACAGCCATTCATGTTAGCATTAGGTTTGCATAATAGTTTGTTATATGATTAGTATTATGTGTAAGTAGTAGAGATTGAACAAGATCTCTGAATCTTGTTTAATCTCTAAAGGGGGGACTGATGCCTTAAGCCCCTAATGGTTTTCTTATTTTTCTACCTTATAAGTTTTATAGGTAATAGAAGTAGATTTTAGAAGCAACCCTTTCTCCCTCTTCCCTGTAGCACCCCTTAGTTTATACATTCCTTTCTCCCTCTTACCCCATTCCATACCCCCCATATCAGCCCTATCCCCATATCCAGTAGAAAATGTTTAGTCTCTTAGTCAAGGCAACCCTGTTCTGTTTGGGGAACGCTTGTATCTTGACCTAAACTGCAGGACAGAGTCAAAGCGGGCGCACGCGTCCTATACCATCAATTGCCTCGGCACGATTAAACCCTTTCCTTATCTCACCCTAATTAACGGCTCCTGGATTTTTTTCTTAGCACTAACTGAGCAAGCAACAGGAGGATGAGGAGGAGGCACCAGGGATGGTTCCACCAGGAGGGAGCAAGGGGGCAAGCGGGGGAAAATTGGTTGGCAGGTGGGAACAGTGTCGGGAAGAGGTGTTTTGGGTGGGAGACTTGCAGGTTATACATGCATGCCCAGTCGTTTTTCGCCAACGTCAGCCCCCTCAATTCCAGCCTCTGCCATATGAGGTGACAAAGGAATTGAGGCAATTGGTAAGGGAAACTGGCATGTCCTCAACCAATACATTCGCGTATCTGGAGACACTGAGCTCCACCTATGTTTTTACACCTCATGATTGGAAGACCTTACTGAAATTAGTTCTTACTAACACTCAGTTCAGCGTCTGGTTAACCGATTATTGGGAGAATTGCACTGAGTATGCAAACAACCTGCAAGCAGGCATAACAACAAACCAACTAACCGGGGAGGGGAATTACACCACAGTAGATGCCCAATCCGGTTACCCCAGAGAAATATATGAGGTAATTGCAAAACAAGCCCTGAGAGCCATGAGGAAATTACCCACTACAGACCGGGATAGCAACCTGTCATTCACGAAAGTATTGCAAGGTTCTACTGAACCATACTCACAATTCCTAGATCGGCTGCAGTCTGCTTTAAACAGGCAGGTTGAGCATGATGAAGCCAGAGAGATGCTTTATAGGCAACTGGCTTTTGAGAACGTGAACCCAGACTGTAAAAGAGTTTTGCAGACCCTTCCTAAAAGGGAGAGCTGTAGCATTGCTGAGTTGGTTTGAGCCTGCCAAGGAGCTGACTCCGTAGAAAACCAGTCTGCCTCTTTAACTACAGCCCTAAGCGCCCAGCTAAGAGTGCAGGAAGGAGTAAGACCCAGAAGTGGTTGCTTTAGATGTGGTGCCCCTGACCACTTTCAGAGAGATTGCCCAAGGAGACCCTCTGCAGCAGCATCCCACAAGTACCCAAACGGGAGGAGGGGGGCCAAAAAACTCACAGTGGGGAAACTGGAAGTGAGGGGCATTGTCACGTGCCCCGGTACAGCAAATAAATGCGACTCACGAGAACAGGTTTGTGATTTGTGCCCCCCCACCTCAGCCAGCGCTGAGTTGGATTTATCCAACCGAGAACCAGTCATCATAACTTCCACAGATGTAGTACTAATCCCTACAGGGCGTTGCGGTCCCTTTAATCCAGAGGTGCATGCACTACTAATTGGGAGATCCTCAACCAGCAGAATGGGTTTATTTGTGCTGCCTGGAGTAATAGACTCTGACTCTCGTAGTGAAATTCAAATAATGACCTGGACCCCTTCACCCCCTTGTTTCATCCCTAAGGGACAAAAAATTGCCCAACTAATCCCCTTTTACAGCGCGTCACCTGCAGGGGAGAGGGGAGCGGGGTTCAGGGGCCTTCGGTAGCACAGGCCAACCACAAATTTACTGGGCAACAGCCATCACAGCCACACAGCCGTGCATGACGTGCCAGGTTGATGGGCACCGAATTACAGGCTTAGTGGACACAGGAGCCGATGTTACCATCATAAAAGACTCCAAATGGCCACTTAACTGGCCCACTGTTTGCCCAGATGCAATCATTCAAGGGGTGGGAGGCACACAAAGGCCCAGACAGAGTGCTCAAATACACACTGTCTTGGGGCCAGAAGGACAAACAGCCAAAATAGCTCCTTTTGTTTCTCCCTTCCGTGTACATTGTGGAGATGGGATGTTCTCGGACAATTCGACACAGTAATGCAAATTGCTCCTGCAAGCAACCAGGTTTTTCAATAGGGGCCATTGACCAGCCATCCCAAGGACCAATTAAACTGGTCTGGAAAAGTGAACAGCCAGTTTGGGTAGATCAATGGCCCCTGAAAAAGGAACGGCTTGTACACCTAAGACAGCTTGCAAGGGAGCAACTTGAAGCAGGTCATATTGTGCCAACAACCAGTCCCTGGAATACTCCTGTGTTTTGTATCCCCAAGAAAAGTGGTCGGTGGAGAATGTTGCAGGACTTACAAGCAGTTAACGCAGTAATAGAACCAATGGGAGCATTGGAGCCTGGACTTCCCTCACCTGCTATGCTTCCAGCAGGGTGGCCGTTAATGGTAATTGACTTAAAAGACTGCTTTTTCACCATTTTTCTACACCCTGAGGATGCACCAAGCTTTGCTTTTTCCATCCCCGCCTTGAACAATGCACAGCCCATGCAGAGGTATCACTGGGTGGTCCTTCCTCAAGGGATGAAAAATAGCCCGATAATATGTCAAACGGTAGTGGCAAATGCTATTCACCCCATTAGAAGGTGTTTTCCCGCAGCCATCATATACCACTTTATGGATGACATATTAATAACCACGGCCACAGAAACTGAATTACAATCTGTTGTTACCGCTCTAACCAATGCTGTCCAAGATGCAGGGTTACAGGTTGCTCCAGAGAAAATCCAGCGATCTCAACCCTGGACTTACCTTGGATGGAAAATCACGAAGCAGGAAATTTCTCCACAGCCACTGCAGCTTGAGGTAAAAGACAATTTAACTTTACATGAGCTGCAAAAACTTCTGGGAGCCATCAATTGGCTAAGGCCTATTTTGGGCCTAACCCCAGAGGAGCTACACCCTCTTTTTGAGCTGCTTAAGGGGGACTCAGACCTAACGTCTAGCAGGTCTCTGACTGCAGAGGTAAAGCAGACGTTAGAGACATGTGCCAAGGCAATAGAAGCCAGGCGGGGCAGAAGGAGAAATCCTGAACTGCAAATCTGCCTTGCCCTCGTACCCAGCAGGTACCAGCCATTCACAGTTTTGTTTCAGTGGGATCAGACTGAAAAAGATCCACTGAAAGTCCTGGAGTGGCTGTTTCTGCCCCACACACCACCTAAAACTGTGTGGACTACTAATGAAATGTTTGCCAAGCTTGTCATTAAAGGCAGAGGACGGCTACAGGAGTTGGATGGGAGAGATCCTGCAATCCTCTACATCCTGGCTACGAAGGACAACCTCGACTGGATGCTAGCCAAGGATGCAGGATTCCAGACTGCCTTGGCAGGCTTTGACAGTGACATTTCCATTCATTTTCCCAAACACAGACTGTGGGCAGAAATCAGTAATTTACCCTTAAAAGCCACAACCAGATGCAAACATGAACCCGTAACAGGCCTCACGGTCTTTACAGATGCATCTGGGTGGACCCGAAAAGCTGCAGTGACATGGGTAAACCCTGATACAGGACAATGGGAACGAGAGGTACAGACCATGAACCAAGGTTCTGTACAGGTTCTGTAACTGGCTGCTATACGTATTGCCTTGGGAAGGTTTTCAGAACAACCTGTTAATATTGTTACAGATTCTTGTTATGCTGCAGGGTTAGTGTCCCGTCTCGAAAGTTCATTTCTTCAAGATGTTGCTAACCCTCACTTATTGTTTGAAATGCGTTCTGTATGGTTTCTTGTTAATCACAGAAAGTTTGGTTTTTACATCATGCACACGAGATCACACACAGAAATGCCAGGACCAATAGCTGAAGGGAACCGGGAGGCTGACAGAGCAGTTATGTTCAACACCGTACCTAGAGTCTTAGAGCAAGCAAAATAATTGTCTCATTCATTTTTCCACCAGAACGCACGTTCACTGAAGAGACAATTTCAAATAACACTCAATCAGGCTCGAGACATAATCATGTTGTGCCCAGACTGTCAGCAAATAACACCCATGCCATCTCAGGAAAGCATTAACCCCAGAGGGTTAACAGCAAATGAGTTATGGCAGACAGACATCACACACATAGCTGAATTTGGTACATTAAAATATGTACACGTCACAGCTGACACCCATTCACAATACGTAACTGCCACTGCACACACTGGGGAAAAGGCCAAGGATGTAATAAGACACTGGCTCAGTTGTTTTGAGACCCTTGGTACCCCAAAACAGATAAAGACTGACAATGGACCAGCTTTCATTTCAGAACAGTTAAGAACTTTCCTGTCAAATTGGGGAATTTCTCACACTACCGGGATTCCACACTCACCCACTGGGCAAGCAATTGTAGAAAGCGCACATCGCACCCTAAAAGACATGTTAACAAAAGAGAAAAGGGGAGAATCCATCTGTAGTCCCCAAGAGCGTCTGTGGAAAGCCACTTATGTTATAAATTTTTTAAATTGTGATAGTGCTGAAAAAAGCAGGCACGAAAGGCAGCACAGACCTCAGACTTTCGCCTCCCCCAAACCACCAGTCATGATAAGGGGTCTGATTTCAGGGCAGTGGACAGACCTGGTGGATCTTGTGACATGGGGGCAGGGCTATGCATATGTGGCTAAAGGAAAGGAGCTGAAATGGATTCCTTCCAGATGTGTCAGACCCTACCTAGGTACACAACCACAGCAGCAAGAACCAGAGTAATGCAGAAGTTATAAAAACAGTTATGTTTCAGTAAATAATGTTTACATTCCGGGTTTACATTTGAGGATGACCAATGTGGCAAAATGCAGAGTCTATACAAAACCCATGAGTGTGTGTGTGATGAATGAAATGACGGTCGTCAGCAAATGTGTGTGTGAATGAATAAAAGAGCCATAGACTGGACAAAGCACCTTAAACACCAAACACCTCACAAGAATAACACTGCCTCAGCCACATGGTCACTTTAAGAGAATTTAGTTTACTAAGTTTACTCTGTTTCTAAAAAAAAGTTGATTTTCCCAGTTATATAAACCCTCAGATTAATAAAGGTTATAAGTCTATAGGTAATGCACAGTTGGGCTAAGGCCCCTAAGTTAATAAAGTTGTTTTTCCAAGTTGCACTATACCCCTTAGGAGAATAAAGGTTTAAGGTAATGTAAGAAAGTTTTAAAATGTTAAGAAAATGTTTACAGTAGATGTATAAGTTGTTAAGAAGCCAAAGCAAGCGATGTGCTGAGTCATTGCGAAGCTATGGTAGTTTATAATGTATTGTTCTGTTATTTGCACTGTTGTTTTTTGCACTGTTTTCGTGACTGTCTTAAGTAATTGAGAGGGGGGAGATGTAGGAGGCGTGTACAGGAATGTGGGAGGAGCATCCGGGGCAGAGAAGCCCAGGGACATGTGCGGGAATCTATACTCTCATTGGGTATATGGTCACGTGGTTTCAAGGGATAAAAAGAGCGCCGGATTTGAATAAAACCCTCTTTGGCTACAACCCCAGTTGGGAGCAGACTGTATTTCTTTATTATATAAAGAACCTACAGCTGTGAATAGGAGAAGTTTTCTTATTGTCTTGTAATACCACTTTTCTAATGTAAGTGCTGTAAGAAAAGTTTTCTTACTGTCTTCTAGCATCGATTCTAATCAGCACGTGTTAGCTTCCAGTATGTTGTGTAAGTGTTGTAAGAAAAGTTTTCTTACTGTCTTGAAGCATTGGTTCTAATCAGCATGTGTTAACTTTCAGTATGTAGTGTAAGTGCTGCGGGTAAGAGAAGTTTTCTTATTGTCTTGTAGTACTGCTTTTAATCAGCACTTATTAACATCTCAGTGTCTGGTGCAAACAGGGTGGTCAGAAAAGAGTTTCTTATTGTTCTGTGATGCTAGTTTTAATCAGCACTTATTAACAGCTTAGTGTCTAGTGCAGGCAGTGTAATTAAGAAAGGTTTTTATTATTTCCTGTGACATAAATTTTAATCAGCTTCCCACTATTTATTTCCCGCACTTCCTAACATAAAAACAGTTACACTTAAGAATTGGTAACGGAAAAAGAAATAAAGAAACAACTACGAATTATCATGGGAAATAGCCAGATTAAGAAGGTTACAAGGAAGAGCCCTCTGGGCTGTATCTTAAGCCATTGAAAAGATCTGGGTGGTGTGACTAGAAATAGTGTCAATAACAATACCATGATTGAATATTCCAGACAATAGTGACCTCTGTATAAACTAAACGAGGGAAAAAGTTAGTTGCCAAATGGAACTTTAAACTGTAATACAATTTTACAATTAATGTTATTTTTAAGGCGTAATGAAAAATGAGATGGAGTGATATATACAGATATGTTTTTCTCTCTGCAAAATCATCCAAAAAGGCAGAGAGACTGTGGAATAAACGTTTCACCCCAGGATCCCCTGGTATTAGCATTAGAAAAGAACAGAAATAAGGAAGAAAGGAAAAATTATCTAGACTGGTAGCAACCGCCACGGTGGCAACTTTAGAGCACAATAAGGGAGGACAAGGTGCTGGTGGAAAACGTAGTAACTTTGTAAGAGGCAGGGCTGAAAGATCATTCAAATTGAATAGAGAGCAATTAAAAGGAAGTCAGCGAGGGACATTAGAAGTGTGAAAGTCCTAAACTGCAGGAAATTCCTTCCTCTATTGTAGCAACAACACCCACTAGTTAAAATTAAACTGAAGGAAAAATTGATTTTTTAATAGACACTAGAGCATCTCTTTCTGTTTTAAATCAGAAATTGGCACCTATGAGTAAAGATTTATAAATGTAACAGAAGCTACCGGCTAGCAGAAAAGTGTTGCAGCCTGGGGGAACAAAAGGTCTGACCACAGAGTTAGGGTGGAACAGAGTGATCCTTTATTATCAGCGGAACAGGGACTTATATAGGGTTTCGAGGGAACTCTCTGAAAGAAGGGGTGGAACATGGGAGGAGCATGCTAAACAGGGACATACAAGGGAAAAAGGGGAGGGTTTTAATCATCACTGGATGGAGACAACCATATATGGAACGCCCAAATAAGGGAATGGTGCATTGCACCAACTGAGAACCAATCAGCAACAAGGGGACAAATAAGGAATAGAGAACATGATGGATTTTTACAAAAGTGATAAAAAAGGTTCATCAGAGGACAGAAAACACATCTTCATATAACCCAAACTTCAACCCTAAGTCCACACAGCTGTTGTGCTCATTGGGAGGTAGAAAAGGTAGTTGTTTCTGGTGTTTCACAGGTTTCTTCCTTTGTTGCTTGTTCCAATTTCCACATGTTGTACTCCTCAGGTCTTTGGCTTCCCACAGAAAAGAGCATTTTTCTTTACACCTCTTAAATACAAAATAGGGAAACAAATAAGGACACATAAGTTTCTGTATTTGCCAAATTCACCTAGACCATTGTTAAGGCGAGACCAATTAAGACAAGTAAAAGCACCCATTAAATTCAAACAAAGAGTCTACAAGACAACCAAATATGGTTTACAATTTTAGACCTTAAAGATGCATTCTTTTGCTCACCACTAGCTAGAAAAGCCAAAAAGTTGTTTGACTCAGTTAACCTGGACAGTGTTACCTCAGAGATACCATTTTTGGAAATTAATTAGCCCAAGAATTAGAGCAATGATAACTACCGAAACAACAGTAAGGACGATAAAGAAAGGGTGGACTCATAATGCAAGAGTAAAAGGACTAATAATGCCTCCCCTTACCATCCCTAAGTGGAAATGTCAAAGGGAATACCTCAAGTTAAAAATAACTCAGAAGTAAATTTCTTGCAGAATTTGAGAAGGAGAAATATTACAGAAAGACATCTTCTTGTTGTGGAACGAAACAGGATCTCTAGTTCATGGGAAGTGACACCGGTGAGAAAAGTGGTAAAGCAGACGCAAGCTGAAACTGCAAGGGCAAGATACAAACACAAGACATAGACTTATGCCTCACGGCTAGATTAAAGTATGATAACTACGGGAACATTATCTCTTTATACAAAGCATTGTGAACCAAATACTACTATTGGATGATTTGCCAGTCCAATTTGGGGAAGGGGGAGGGGGTCGGGCAGGCCGTGGGGTCCCCAGACCGGCGAGAGGGTGAGCGGGGCAGTCCTGTTTGGAGGGTCGCGGGTGGGCAGTGCGAGGGAAGACCTGTGGTAACACAGTGGGAGGGAGGGTAAGGTCAGGGTGGGTAGTGGGTTTTTCTGGGGGGTTGGGGGGCTTAGGTTGGGCTGGGGCCATGGGAGGTACCATGCGAGGACCCCTTATCGGTGTGCCCACCCTGCCCGGAGGTGCGTTTGGGATCGCTCTCTGTTCCGGTGTTGTTACAATGAGGGCGGAATGTGCTGAGCTTGTCTCACTTGTGGCTACTGTCCAGGAATGGTTTGTTTTGGAATTACAGCATCCTGGAAGGGTGCTTAGGGCAAGGGAATGTCCCTGGGAATATCCCTGTGTTTGACTGTAGGTGGTTGGAGAAAAGTGGGGAGTGAAAGGCTTGCCCTAATCATTTTAGTGGGGGAGAAGCTTGTATGCCCCTATGAGGTTGCAAGCTGTGCTGAAGGTGGTATACGCCTCAGGCAGGGTCTCCCATGCCAGACAGGTCTAAACTGAAGGGTCAGATAAAATGTGTCCATGGGCAGGATGGGCTCACCAGCCTTCCGGCAGTCATCCTAGGAGAAGGACAGCTCTAATTCCAAACCCAGGCAGATGGAGCTCACTTAGCCCTGCAAGACCATCCATCTAAGAGAAGGATACTCCAATTAAACCTACATCCTGAGGACTTAGCTGTCACCATCCAAGTTCGCTAGGCCCTGGAAGATGAACCTTAGGATTAAAGGGTGGGTCCAGTTCCGCACATACTGCGTCTCACCTAAAAAATCCATTGCGCAGGTTCGGAGGATATATCCACATTTGTAAAGCCCTGTAGCGACAGGCGAGGGACAAAACGGCAGGTGATGAGGTGCACTGGAAGTCGCAGACCCAACCCTGCATGCAGGCGGTTCAGGACATTGATCGCCTGAGACTGACCCCGGAGATGACAGTGTCTTTCGGCAGCATCCTGAATGACCAAGTAGCCTTTTTCAAGGAGAGCACTGCTTGCTCCACTCGGAGAGGGGCCTAGAAAAGGTGGTCTAACCAAAACTCATCTCCACCCTTCACCCGGTTGGTTAACTGCGGCCAAGGGGCATCTTCTGATGCGGTCAAACAAAGATTAAGAGACAAAGGCATACACCTGCCTCCAAAGGTGTACCCAAATTGACACTCGCATGCTGGAACATCAGAACCATACTTGACACTGCGGATAGTGGACATCCTGAGCGTCGTTCTGCTCTAATTGCCCACGAACTGTCACGACTCAACATCGACATTGCTGCTCTCAGTGAAGTTTGTCTCCATGAGGAAGGCAGCCTTAGAGAACATGGTGCCAGTTATACATTCTTTTGGTCAGGTAAACCCAGAACTGAAAGACATCTTTCAGGAGTTGGCTTCATGATTAAAAACTCTGTTGTCTCTAAACTTGAAAATCTGCTGACAGGTCATTCTGATCGCATTATCTCCTTATGCCTTCCACTACACAACAAGCAACACGTTGTCCTCTTTAGTATATATGCCCCAACTCTCCAAGCTGACCCTGTTGAAAAAGATAAATTTTACACTGACCTGCGCCGCCTAACCCCAAAAGGTTCCCGCAGATGATAAGATCATTATCCTTGGTGATTTCAATGCCAGAGTAGGAAAGAACTTTGAAGCCTGGAAAGGAGTATTAGGCAAGCATGGTGTTGGAAACTGCAGTGGTAATGGACTCCTTCTGCTAGTTTTGTGCGGAGCAACAGCTCATCATCACCAACACTATCTTTCAGCAGAAAGATAGTTTGAAGACAATCTGAATGCATCCTAGATCCAAGCATTGGCACCTCATTGATTATGTCTTGGTGCGACAGAGAAATGTTCGCGATGTTCATCGTACCCACGTGATGCCTAGTGCAGAATGCCAAACAGATCATCGACTTGTGTGTTGTAAACTTAACTTCCACCTTAAGTTCAAACCTAAAAGGGGCGGTATTCCAAGGAGGAGACTCCAAGTTAACAATCTTCAAACAGCTACAGTGAGAGACAGTTTCCAGGCAAATCTTCAAACCAGGCTCGAAGATCATTCCATAGATACCTCTCCTGAAACACTTTGGCAACATATTAAAAGTAGCATCCTGCAGTCCTCTGAAGAATCCTTAGGGTTCTCCTTCAAGAAAAGCAAGGACTGGTTTGATGAAAACAATCAAGAGATCCAGGAATTGTTGAGGAAGAAGAGCACACCTTGCACTGCCATCTTGTCATGTAAGAAAAGCAACCTTTCATCTTGCATGTAGCAAACTCCAACAGAAACTCCGTGACATCCAGAACAAGTGGTGGGTCAGTCGAGCAGGAAAAATTTCAATTATGCGCAGATACGGGTGATTACAGAGGATTCTATGAGGCTTTGAAAACAGCATACGGACCTACAAACCAGGTCCAAAGCCCTCTACTCAGTGCAGATGGTCAAATGCTTCTCACAGATAAAACCTCCATTCTGAATTGATGGTCTGAACACTTTCAGACTCTTTTCAGTACTAGCCGTGTAGTTCAAGACTCAGCAATTCAGTACATCACACAGCAACCGGTGAAGAATGAATTGGATACTGCCCCTACTGTGGGAGAAACTCTTAAGGCCATACAGCAGGTGAAAACTGGCAAGGCAGCTGTGGTTGATGGAATTCCACCTGAAGTCTGGAAGCATGGAGGCCAAGCACTCCATGCTAAATTTTACGAGTTTGTGGTGCACTGTTGGGATCTAGGCGAACTATCATCAGACCTTTGTGACGCAGTCATCATCACCTTGCATAAGAAGAAAGGAGATAAATCAGACTGTTCAAATTACCGAGGTATTACTCTGCTCTCCATTGCTGGTAAAATCCTTGCAAGAATACTTTTGAACAGAGTAATACCCGCTGTAGCAGAAGGAATTCTACCTGAAAGCCAATGTGGTTTCAGAGCCAATAGGAGTACCACAGACATGGTATTTGTTCTCAGACAACTGCAAGAGAAGTGTAGGGAACAGAACAAAGGTCTCTATGTAACCTTTGTTGATGTCACCAAAGCTTTCAATACTGTGAGCAGAAAAGGTCTGCGGCAGATTTTGGAACGTTTAGGATGTCCCCCCAAGTTCCTTAAAATGATCATCTCACTTCATGAGGATCAGCGCAGCCATGTCAGACAGGGCACTTTCTGAGCCCTTTCTAATAACAAATGATGTGAAACAAGGCTGCATTCTTGCAGCAAGTCTATTCACAGTCTTTTTCAGCATGATACTCCAAAGGGCCACTGCAGACCTCCACAAAGAAAATGGTATCTACATCCGATATTGTACCGATGGAAGCCTATTCAACCTAAGGTGACTGAAGGCCCATACTAAGACCTTAAATCATCTTGTCCGTGAGCTGCTTTACTCTCATGCCGCCGCTCTGCAGCATTTAACATCCTGCTTTGCAAACGCTGCTGAGGTTTTTGGGCTGGAAGTCAGCTTGAAGAAGACAGAAGTTCTCTATCAACCTGCACCTCAGGAAGTCTTCCATCATCCCCATATCACCAGAGCTCAAATCAGTCCAGTAGTTTAATTACCTAGGAAGCATCATCTCCTTGGATAGTAAGATTGATGAAGAGATAGACAACAGGTTAGCAAAGGCATATAGAGCTTTTGGAAAACTCCATAAAAGAGTTTGGCAAAATAAACACTTGAAGAAAAGTACAAAGATCAGTGTTTACAGAGCCATTGTGCTGTCTACTCTTTTATATGGGTCTGAATCATGGGTCATTTACCGCCACCACTTGAGACTCTTAGAACGCTTCCATCAATGCTGCCTCTGTACAATCCTAAACATCCACTGGTCAGATTATGTAACAGGCAGCAGTTAAGAGTATTGAGGCCATGTTGCTGAGAACACAGTTGCGTTGGGCAGGACACGTCTCAAGGATGAAGGACTACTGCCTCCCTAAGATCATGCTTTATGGTGAACTTGCCACCGGTTGCCGCAAGAGAGGAGCCCCAAAGAGGAGATACAAGGACTCCCTGAAACAATATCTCAGCCTTGACCATATTGATCATCATCATTGGTCTACTCTGGCCTCCAATTGGGAGGTCTGGAGACACACTATCTATAACGCTGCTGCTTCTTTTGAGAATGCATGCAGGATCACTCTCGAGGAGAAAAGACAACGTAGAAAGAACCGTGTCTTGTCGATACGACCTAAGGAGCCTTTCCACTGTGCCTTTTGCAACCGGACTTGTCTATCTCGCATTGGCCTTTTTAGCCACCAGCGCGCTTGTAGCAAGTGTGAGTAGAGTCCTTCCCAAATCTTCGTTCATGAAGTCTAGCCATGACTGACTGATGACCAGTTTTTAGTATACCAATTAAATCTTTAATACCACTGAAAACACAGTAGAGGGCAAGACCGGGTTGGCCTCTGTACCTGCCACAAAGAAGATCTTTTACCCTGCTGTTGGCTGCAAACCAATAGGCATGGGGAGTGGAGGCACATGCCATACTGGACCTCTGCTTACTATAATAGTGTTACAGCTAGTGATTATTACTGTTGAGAGCGACTGTCCAAAATGTTATCACAATGCTTATTGTAAAGAAAGTGTAATACAGACTTTTAGGACACACAAATATGTAAACAAAGCATGTTATAATAAAGACAAACGAAAAACTTGTGTAGAGGGCTATAAGCAGTACTGGGTGGCAACAAATTTAGGACTGACAGGAACCAGATTAGGGTCAGACTGTCCAGAAGGTGAAGAGTGGATTTGCTGGGATATTTCGTCCAAAGAAGAAGGTCAAGATTTAATAAAAGAAGAAGTTGTTACCAGTGGCAAAGAGAAAGTACAGCAGAATAAAACACCGTTGAATAATTTATATCTGGACCGGAAGCAAAAATTAATCAAAGACTTGGAATTCCCTTTGGTAAGACAAAATTTATTTATTATTTTAGCAGAAAAAAATAACAATTGAGTTTAACTTTACTCATTGTCGGGTTTGTGGGGGACCTCTAATGACCGAAGAACGGTCTTGGAAAAGTACTGCCCTAGGTGCGAAAGAAATATTTAAATGGAATTATACCTTTACTAACAGCAAAATAAGTCGGCCAGAAGGATGGGTATTGAGTTTTACAACAATTGGAGTAGATTGTTTGCAAAGAATAGGCGCCCCTTTTTCACAATCAGTTGGGGATACTCCCTGTAAAAGAATCTTAAGTACAAACTCAGTTACTGGAAAATATGTTCCCCAAGGTCCCAAGACTTATTGGACTGGCAAAAACACTTCTGACTGTAGATGGATAGGAAGCTGGAAATTGTACAAATGCAAAGGAACAGAAATAAATCGTTTTTCAGGGATTAGTGAAATTTCAAAATTCTGAGAGAACATAGATCATATCTCCAAAGAATTTTGGAAAGCACCAGATGGGCTTTTCTGGATATGTGGGAAAAGAGCATATACTCTTCTCCCAGGAAAATGGACAGGATGCTGTGCCCTGGGGTTAATACAACCTGAGTTTTTCTTGTTATCTTTAGAGAAGGGGAATAAGCTAGGAGTTCCACTGTATGAAGATCTAAAACGGGAAAAGAGGACAAATGGGAAAACTCAGGGAGGGGAGAAAGATGAATGGTCTCCCCAAAGAATTGTGGAGACACATGGCCCAAGTACATGGGCATATGATGGGAGCTGGGGTTATCAAACTCCTATTCACATGCTTAACCGAATAATACCATTGCAAGCAGTAATTGAAATAATTACCAATCACATTACACAAGGTTTGGGGTTACTGACCCACCAGCAAACCCAGAGCAGAACAGCTATGTCCCAGAACCGGTTGGCACTAGACTACCTCTTGGCAGAAGAAGGAGGGGTGTGTGGTAAATTTAATACTTCAAACTGTTGTTTGCAAATAGATGATAATGGAGAAGCAATAACAAATGCAGTGACCAATGTCCGGAAAATAGCCCATAAACCAGTACATGAGGGGTGGTGGGCTAATCCATTCGGGAAAACATGGTGGAAACAGCTGGGCTTTCTTCTTTTGTGTACCTTTGCTGGACTGTTATTTCTGCCTTGTTTAATTTCATGTTTTATAAGATTAATTCTGAGTGTAGTTCAAAGAACGCACCTGATCACCATACCGATGGATCCGAAGGACGCTACAACTGGGAACCTTGAGACGCGGAAGATCACGGTCCTACGCCCTGACTCTGAGCAAGTAAAAAAAAAGACCAAAGCATTGGAGATGCTAGCTGAATGGGAACGATCTTGAAAGGACAATGAAAACATCTAATGTTGAGCTTGTAATAAAACCATGAAGAAAAGAAAAAGGGGGGATTGTGGGAAATAAATAAGGCGGTTTTATTACAAGCAGAGATTTCCATGGTTACCTCGTGTTGAGATACCTGGGGATAATTTTGTTTGAAGGACTGGGGAGCCAATTTGTGGTCAAGGACTGGTGGACTGCTTGTGGTTCTGCTTGAAGTTGCTTATTGCTGCTGCCTACCTGCTGATACATACAGTTCTGCTTGGGATTGCTTATTGCTGCTCATTGTTGCCTACTGCTGCTTATAGTTCTGCCTGATTACTGTTACTGTTCTGTTTGCTTACTGTTACAGTGCAAAGGCGAGCCGGGAAGAATGTAAGGTGGTGAGACCAGCCTGGGCTCACTGCCAGGGAACCATGCAGCCGGGGGCAGGGAAACAACCTGATAGGTGGATGAGGACAACCAATGGACTGCACCAGAAAGCAAAGATTGCCTTTTAAGGAAGAAAAGAGCGAGGGCTGGCATGGGAGGAGCAAGGGAGTGGTTATGCTAATCGAAGGGTCTTAAAACGGCTTGTCCCTCCCATTCGGGTGTGCTCAAACTGGGTTCGGTGCACCCAGCGTGCTGTTAATAAAGTTTTTTGTTTCACTTTATTTGGCCGTCTCTGAAATTTTAATTAGAGATATTTCTCACAAGTAGGAATACAAAAATGTGGGTGATCCTTTCACAAGCTTGAATCATTAAAGGAGAGGATTTTTGTTTGCTTGCTCCTTGTTTTACTTATGCCTTTTACAGTATCTTTGTGGGGGAAGACAACTGAACCCCTTATCTCCACATGGCTCAAAACCACAGCTACAGGGGTGTGTTACAGAGCAGCAAGGAAAAAACTGCAGAAAGGTTTTAAACCTGGAGTAAAGCAAAGTCAACAAAGCAGATCAGCGCTCTGAAGGGACAGAGAGAAAATAATTAAGGTACGGTCATTTTGTGCTGTTATAGTTTTGAACCTTTTAATGAATTTTTTCTACACCATTGCAGCCAAGGGGGGTGGGGGGAAGCAAGTTTATTCTGTTAGGGAGAGATAAACATCAAATTAAGTCGTGTTTCTAGCTTGGACTCTTAATGGCCCTTAATGGCTTTTTTCCCTGCCCCAGTGAAACCCTTTTGTTTCTTCTGCCAATGCCCTAGACAGTGGGGGAAGCCCCATTCCCTGCGTAACCTTGGCTGGGACACCAGCCCCAAACGGAGGGCTCTGGGGGAGGAGCGGAGGCGAATAAAGGACTGGTAGTTTTGGTCTTGGAGCTTTTTTCCGCTCTGGGATCGGGGCTGCCTCGCTGCCACGTGTGCTGCCTGGAGCGGTGTTGCCTTGCCTTGAATTGCTGTGCCCAGCTCGCAGGAGGGTCCCAGTTGCTCCCCTGCTGATTCAGACCTCAGTGACTGCCCGCGCTGAAGCCAGCCACTGACAGCGTGAGTTCTCGGGAACCCCCTGAAGGGGAGACCACCCTCCCTTTCCCTTCCCATGCCAGCAGCAGCCTGCACCATCCCGGGGAAGCTCCGAGTTTGCACTGGACCGACCCAGCTGCCTCCCGCGTGCCGGTTTCCCGCAGACACAGTGAAGCTGTTGCCCCCTGCAGCCCAACAGCACCCCCTGCCGACCATCAGTGAGTAACTGCAGCCTTCTCTTTTCCTGGAGCCCAACAGCGCCCCCTGCTGTTTGTGGTTATAACTGCACCGAAAGGGGAAGTAGTACTTAATTGTTTTAAAGTTTACGGTATTGTTGCTTGTTCTGGTTTTTGTTCTATATATTTTTTGTAAAGAACTGTTATTCCCTTTTCTACATTTTCTTTGCCTGAAGCCTCTTCATTTCAAAGTTATAATAACTTGGAGGGAGGAGGGTTTTTTCTATTCCCAGAAGGTCCCCGCCTCAAGTGCCTTTCTAACCCAAAAAAGAATTGCATCCAAAGCCTTGGGAGGGGATGTGTGGCTACTGGCTAAGCACATGCATCGAACCCCACTTCCGTACAGACATGATCAAGCATCTGCACTGACCAAAAGCAGTTATGGCTTAAAGCTTAAAATAATATCAAAGGTACTCTAATCTTCTTGCGAGGCTCAAACACTTGATATTCAGAAGCCTTTTGGGAAAGGGCAGTGCATTGCAAAAGCAGCACAGCCATGGCAGAATGGGGATGGGGATGCTTGGCCACCACTGAAGGAGCAGGACATCAGTTTGGGGCTGACCCCCTACTCGGGGACAGGGGGCTCAGTGCGGGTCCCAGCTCCACAGTGTATTAAAAAGCTCCAAGTTGAGGTTTCCCCATTAACAGGGAGGATGAAACTAACGGATCAAGAAGATCGGTGTTGAGAGCTTCTGCTCCATGTGTGTTTCAAAGACAGATTATAGCAAATGCTCGTGGCAGGCATTGCAAAGGGATGCCAAATCATTCCTATGTCCATCCCAGCCCCTCTCAACTAGACCAAGGGTCATAGAATCATAGACAGGCTTGGGTTGGAAGGGACCTTAAAGGCTATCTAGTTCCAACTCCCCTGACATTGGCAGGAACACCTTCCACTAGACCAGGTTGGTCAATGCCCCATCCAACCTAGCCCTAAACACTTCCAGGGATGGGGCATCCATAAGATCTCTGGGCAACCTGTTCCAGTGCCTCACTACCCTCTGAGTAAAGAGGCTAACCCCTAGAAACTTCAATGAATGCCTCAGTTTTGTTGCCTCCAGGCTCAGGTTAGTCTATTGCCTCCTTCAGCCTCCCCTCAGTGCCCAGATAGGTGCACGCACTGGGGGTGAAAAGAGACAAACCAAGCATCAATAGGCATCAAAAATTGGACAGAGCCACCACACCTGGGCTTTCTTCCTTGGCTTTTGAAGCAATTTGCAGTCTTGCACTAAATGCATGCATTGCCCCAAGCACAAACCTTGTAGCGGGGGCCCACTGGGTGTTATTGCAGGGTTACACACACAGCAAGAGCAGCAGCATCACCAGTGGTGTCAGGGACAGGGCAGTAGCAAGAATTGACCAAAACATTTTGGTTTTACAGAGTACCTTGAATCACCTTCAATTGGCAAGGATGCAAGTGAAAGGATCACTAGTGTTTGATTATGAGTGCAAACAATATTCATATATATGTGCTAAACACAGTTACTATATTGCAGTTTTCCACTATGTCACAGCATACAGAATCAAAGGTTTGCATTTTTATGGAATGTATCCAAGGTAACAGCACCACAGTAATATAGTTTGTAAGCACACACCCATATTTTTTTCTTCTTTTTTTACAAGATAAATATTACCCCCCACTTCCCATGTTTATTTTTTTTAAGTACCAATGCATGCAAAGCTTTCCATTCCCAGAAAAAATGCAAAAATGAGGCAATAGGAGCATTAAAAAATAGCATTAATTTCTAAATAAATAAAATATAATTAAAAATGCAAAAAAACTATAAACTTAATTGAATAAGAACTCACAATATCTACAAATTAGTCATAAATTATGATTGTCGAATATAAGGCATTTAGACAGAAAATCCTGTAAACTATCATTGTTTTGTTCCTAGAGATTTTTTGTTGTTTATTTCATTTTTTTTTTAAACTCATCCTATTATCACAACCTACTTGAACAAATTATTTAAACATAAAGGAACCTAACACACCAATGCAACTCCAGACACTGTAAATTTGCACACACTTTGGGATCAGTCACTCACATGAGATTATGGGAGTTTGGTGCTTTTCTTCACAAAAGGGGTTTTTTTTGTTTGTTTTTTAAAAACTGTGCTTGTTCATTAGGCAAATAGTAATACTTCCACATAGGCCCTAAGAAAACATGCAGCTTGGAAGTGCTCCTCATTCCCTCCCCACCCAGCCAGGGTCCCAATTGCCCAGTTCCTTCCCTTGCTTTGCCCCCCAGCTCACATCTAGACAGACCAGACCAGCTTACAGTGTATTTTACTGTCAAAGCTTTGCTTTGCTTGTCCACATTATTAGTAATATTAGTATTATTTTTAATGCTGCTTCAGTCTGCTGCTTCTGGACCCAGACCCATAGGTATCAATGGACCACTCCTTGATCCACAAACATCAGGACTGGGACCACCACATCCCCCAAGAAGCCATCACTTGCACTGGGTGGCAAATATAACATCATAGAATGGCTTGGGTTGGAAGGGACCTTTAAAGGTCATCTACTCCAACCCCCCTGCCATGGGCAGGGACATCTTCTACTAGATCAGGTTGCTCAGAGCCCTGTCCAACCTGGCCTTGAATATTTCCAGGGATGGGGCATCCACCACCTCTCTGGGCAACCTGTGCCAGTATTTCACCACCCTCATCATAAAAAATTTCTTCCCTCTGTCTTCCTTATATGCCACCATGTGTCCCCCTCCTATCTGCATGGGAACAGCAAGAGATCCTGCATGCTCGCACCCACAGGGCTTCCCTCTTTCTCTCCCCTCTCCAGTTGGGGAAAAAAAATCTCTGGGGTAACACTGAGGTTGGTGTTTTTCAAATATAGCTCAGGGGAATCTCATGATCTCTCGAATGGTAATTTTTGATTGTTTTTACTTGAAGAGCATTCCATGGTTCCAGCAAAACAATTGCTCAGGGCAGCCAGGAATCATGCCCACCACATCAGCATTTTCAATATATAATGTTCCTGACTAATATCCCTTGCACCTCTGCAACTCTCTTTTGCTCCTCTAGTATGAAAAAAAATTAAAAAAAAACAAAGAAAATTAAAAAAAGGTTTTCGGTTGTGAATTTCAGTTCTCCAGAGGGTTTTCAGCTTGGTCTCTGTGGTTGGCATGCTGAGGTCTTTAAGTCAGGAGTGTTGCCTAAAATCAGAGAAATAATTCTCTGGACAATTTTGAGTATAGAAAGGTAGAAAGCAGTTCTTTAATTAAGGCACCTTAGGTGCACAAAGGTATATTGCACAC
Organism: Neopelma chrysocephalum; assembly: GCF_003984885.1. Lineage (NCBI taxonomy): Eukaryota > Metazoa > Chordata > Aves > Passeriformes > Pipridae > Neopelma > Neopelma chrysocephalum. The sequence continues at coordinate 28,764 of NW_020925122.1, forward strand.
ACAGAGTATAGGCCTTTACAATTTTTATAACACCATCTAATTATAATATTTGGACATTACTTCATTGGTTACACCCAGCCCCAAAACCATCCGTCCCATGGGACCTCCCTCATCCCGCCTCAGACACACCTCCCAAATTTGAGTTGGTGGTCCCAAAATGACCACCCTTTCCTCCCTACTCTTGTCATCCTTGTTGTCTCTGTCCCCCTTGGAATGGCTTCAAGGCTTCTGAGTAGTTTTGACTTGGTTATATCAAATGGTATGACCCTGTCTTATTCTAAATACATTTTCTACAGATAAGATGTTTTTCACCTTGCTACAATCTTTGTCTGTTGGAATTCTTGACAGGGAACCTTAAAAAACATTTTCAGAAATCTTGTACAAAGGTGCAAGCTAAAAGTGCCATACTAAAAGAGCTATGCTAAAATTTTATATAATATAGAGTTTAGGGCATCAGGAGGAGCTTGGATTGCAGGAGCTCGCTCCTTCAGGTACCATCTCCTAACTCTGTTTTGAGTGCTAATGTGATTAAGTTTCATTTTAACAACCACTGAGTTCTCCATATGGATATGGCCTGAAACATGTAAACAAACACACGTGGGTGCAGGTACATGTGCTTTGTCCCTCCAAAAAGCAGCAACCCCCCCTTCCAACCTGCCTTCCCCTCCCATGCCAAAGTGCTCATGGCCTTAGCAGTGCCTTGTGAGCATTGAGTTTTCTTCTGTCCTGTTATCATAGATGCTTTTGCTTGGGAGAGAAATCAGCATCATACACCTCTCAGCACCACTCTGGCATTATTTTACCCCAAAGCACAGTTATACGCGCTGACTCCAGTAACCATCATTTTGGAACAGTGCTGGAAGAGGCTGCTGGAGCCAACCAGCCTCACAGTTCACAGGAGAAAGCATCATGGACAATGGCAATAATGTAGACAGACCTTCCTTGGATTTCGATATGCCAAGTTACTTCATTAGGATGCGGAAAGCAAAGAAACAGCACCTACTCCCATATTGTGCCCCTACAGAATGTGTCCAGCACCATCAGGAATGAAATTTCTCCCTACTACTTCATTCATTTCATTCCCAATTTTTATTTTTTAAGCTTCTCTAAATTTGGAAACCACTGTAAATGCAAGGAAAGGAAGCACAGGTGGCTGAGGCAAAGAGTGCAAACCCTTCTAACTGTAAACAGGATTTTGCTTTTTTGCCTCTTTCCCCCCAGAGGGTAGGAAAGTTCGATCTCTTTATTCCCCCTCTGCAATGTATTAATGAGGCACCAAAATAAGGAATCTATGAAAAAATATTTGGTGCAAATTAGGTAACAGCAACATGTCCACTAAAAGTAGGCCATCAAACACAACATTTCTTAAGCTAACATGCTCCAGCTGCCATCCATAGAAATAGCTAAAGGACCTGTAGTGGGTTTCTGTGGCTGGGTTTTGGTAGCGGGGGGGGCTACAGGGGTGGCTCCTGTTAGAAGCTGCTAGAAGCTTCCCCTGTCCCGTGGAGCCAATGCCAGCCGGCTCCAGGATGGACTTCCTGCTGATGGCCCAATTAGGAGCAATAGTAACGCCTCTGTGATAACATATTTAAGAACAGAAGGTTGAAGGTTGTTGCGCAAAAGAAATTTCAGCGAGGGAAGAGCTGAGTGAGAACATGGGAATAACAAAGTAGACACCAAGGTCAGTGCAGAAGGAGGGGGAGGAGGTGCTCCAGGCACCGGAGCTGTGGCCTCTGCAACCTGTGGTGAAGACCATGGTGAAGCAGGCTGTCCTCCTGCAGCCCATGGAGGCCCATTGGGGTGCAGAGACCCACCTGCAGCCCATGGAGAAGCCCATGTTGGAGCAGGTGAATGCATGAAGGAGGCTGTGACCCCGTGGGAGGCCCAAGATGGAGCAGGGTCCTGCCGGAGACCTGCAGCCCATGGAGAGGGAAGTCCACACTGGAGCAGGCTTTTCCCAGGTAGGACTTGTGGCCCCTGTGGGGGACCCACGTCGGTACAGCTCATTCATGAAGGACTGCACTCCATGGGGGAGTGACCCATAGGAAAGCAGTTTCGGAAGAACTGCTGCCCGAGGGATGAACTCACGGCAGAGAGGTCCATCAAGGACTGTCTCCTGTGGGAGGGACCCCATGGGAGCAGGGGAAGGACTCCTCTCCCTGAGCAGTGGTAGAAACAACACCTGACCACAACCCCCATTCCCCGTTCCCCTGTGTACTGGTTTAAAGGTAAACCAGCAGGAGAAATGAACCCAATTCAAAAGAGATTATAAGTCAGAGTTACAACTTAATAACAATAATACAATAAATACAATTATATGGAGAAACAATTGGTTTTAACCCACAAAACCCAGATGTATAACCCAGTACCCTGGGGCACGAACAGAGTGGTGTTCATTGGCCCCCCATGCTGAGCCCCACGTGGTCCCCCTGAGTCCAAAGTAAAAGGAGAGGGAAAACCTGTTGGTGAGAGTGCTGGTCGCAGTCTGGTCGAGGGTGGTGATCACAGCCCGGTCGAGGGTGTTGCTCGCAGTCTGGTCGAGGTTCTGGTCCTCCTCTGGATCTGACGAATGGGCCCAGAAGTCCCAAGACCCCAAGATTATATACACTCAGGTTCAAGTGGGAATGCCCAGTACCTCCCCCAGAGTGGGGAGTTCCACAATGGGTGATGTGAGTCGTGAGATATTTTTGGAATCCTTGGTGGCCCATTAGCAGACATGACCCCTCAGGTTGGGTGTGGAGGTGCTAATGACTCCCTGGAGGGGAGTTAACATCACCCATTACTATAGCCTGAGGGGTCAGGTGTGTTCTGGGCAGCTGCTTCAAACGGTCTATTGTTAACAGTTCCTGGGAAATGACATGGAGGGTGTAGAATACACAGTTTGTGTTACACCCACACAGTGATGAAACTGGTCCGGGCTGCTCGAACTAGGACACCCTAGGGGGGAGGAGGGAGAACATGGAAGGAAGGAGGGCTGGGGGGAAGGTGTTTTTAAGGCTGTTTTGTTTCTCACTCTTTGGCTATTATCCTGTTAGTAATAGATATAAGTACTATACCCACTTTGAGGGGACCCCTGGTGGTCTAGTAGTTAGGATGCGGCGCTCTCACCGCCGCGGCCCGGGTTCAATTCCCGGTCAGGGATACTCCCCCGGGCAGATGGAGCTCGTCAGCCCTGTAAGGCCATCCATCTAAGAGAAGGTCACGCTAAACAAGCTATTCTTGAAATGAGTCGCATTATCTGACTCGATGTGCTCTGGGGTGCCATGTCGCCACAGGACTTGCTTTTCAAGGCCCAGGATGGTATTTCGAGCAGTGGCGTGGGGCACCGGATGCATCTCCAGCCATCCAGTGGTGGTTTCCACCATGGTGAGTACATAGCACTTACCTTGGCGGGTTCGTGGCAGTGTGATGTAATCAACCTGCCAGACCTCCCCATATCTATACTTACTCCAACGTCCACCATACCATAGGGGCTTCAGTCTCTTAGCCTATTTAATGGCAGCGCAGGTCTCACAGTCATGGATAATCTGGGAAATAATGTCCTTGGTTAAGTCCACCCCTCGGTCTCGTGCCCATCTATGGGTGGCATCTCTGCCCTGATGGCCTGAGGCATCATGGGCCCACCGTGCTAGGAACAACTCTCCTTTGTGCTGCCAGTCCAGATCCACCTCTGACACCTTGACTTGTGCAGCTCGGTCTGCCTGTTCATTGTTGCGATGCTCTTCATTGGCTCGGCCTTTGCGCACATGGGCATCCACGTGGCGGACTCTTACAATCAACTTCTCTGCCCGGGTAGCAATGTCCTGCCACATATCAGAGGCCCAGATGGGTTTCCCCCTGCGTTTCCAATTGGCCTTCTTCCATCTCTCCAACCATCCCCACAGAGCGTTGGCTACCATCGACGAGTCAGTGTAGATGTAAAGCTTTGGCCACTTCTCCCGTTCAGCAATGTCCAATGCCAACCGGACGGCTTTGAGCTCTGCGAATTGGCTCGATTCACCTTCCCCTTCAGTAGTTTCTGCAACTTGTCGGGTGGGGCTCCATACAGCTGCTTTCCATTTACGTTTCATTCCTACAATGCGACAGGAACTGTCAGTGACGAGGGCATAGCGTGTTTCTTCTTTTGGTAGTTTATCGTATGCTGGGGCTTCCTCAGCCCGTACCACCTGTTCTTCTTCTTCATCCGCTAGACCAAAACTCTCACCTTCCGGCCAGTTTGTGATGACTTCTAGGATCCCAGGGTGATTCAGATTTCCAATACGGGTGCGCTGCGTGAGCAGAGTGATCCACTTACTCCATGTAGCATCAGTAGCATGATGTGTAGAGGGCGCCTTTCCATTAAACATCCAGTTTAGCACTGGTAGTCGAGGTGCCAGGAGGAGCTGTTCTTCTGTGCCAATCACCTCTGAGGCAGCTTGTACTCCTTCATAAGCTGCTAGGATCTCCTTCTCTGTTGGTGTGTAGTTGGCTTCAGATCCTCCAGAACCCAAGTGGGCCGCCTCGGGTCTCGGCCAGGCACCTTTTGCCCGAGGCTCCAGGAGAGACCTTTATTCCCAGCTGCAGAATAGAGTACATTTTTCACATCTGTTCCCATCCTGACTGGCCCGAGGGCTACAGCGTGTGCAATCTCTTGTTTAATCTGTTTGAAAGCTTGTTGCTGTTCAGGGCCCCAATGGAAATCATTCTTCTTGTGGGTTACCAGATAGAGAGGACTTACGATTTGACTGTACTCCGGGATATGCATCCTCCAGAAACCTATGGCACCCAGAAAAGCTTGCGTTTCCTTCTTGCTGGTCGGTGGGGCCATTGCTGTGATCTTATCGATGACTTCTGTCGGGATCTGATGACGTCCATCTTCCATTTCACCCCCAGGAACTGGATCTCTCGGGGAGGTCCCTTGACCTTACTCTTTCTTATGGCAAACCCGGCTCCCAGGAGGATCTGGATGATTTTCTTTCCTTTCTCAGAAACCTCCTCTGCTGTGTCCCCCCATATGATGATGTCATCAATGTACTGCAGGTGTTCTGGAGCCTCACCCTTCTCTAGTGTGGCCTGGATCAGTCTGTGGCAGATGGTGGGACTGTGTTTCCACCCCTGGGGCAGTCGGTTCCAAGTGTACTGCACACCCCTCCAGGTGAAAGCGAACTGTGGCCTACACTCTGCTGCTAAAGGAATGGAGAAGAATGCATTTGCGATGTCAACAGTGGCATACCACCTCGCTGCCTTGGACTCCAGCTCATACTGGAGCTCCAACATGTCTGGCACAGCAGCACTCAGCAGTGGGGCGGCTTCATTCAGGCCACGATAGTCCACAGTCAATCTCCATTCTCCGTTAGACTTACGCACGGGCCAGATGGGACTGTTGAAGGGTGAATGGGTCTTGCTGATCACCCCTTGGCTCTCCAGCTCATGGATCATCTTATGGATGGGGATCACAGTCTCGGTTCGTCCGGTACTGCCAGCGATGCACTATTGTGGTGGCAATTGGCACTTGCTGTTCCTCAACCTTCATCAACCCCATGGCAGAAGGGCTCTCCGAGAGACCAGGTAATGAGTTCAACTGTTTAGCCACTTCTATCTCCACAGCAGCTATTCCAAAAGCCCATCTATGCCCCTTGGGGTCCCTGAAGTACCCGTTCTTGAGGTAGTCAATGCCCAGGATACATGGGGCATCTGGAGCAGTCACAATGGGGTATTTCTGCCAGTCTTTCCTGGTCAAGCTCACCTCAGCTTCCGCCATGGTCATTTCTTGAGACCCTCCAGTCACCCCAGAAATGGAAATAGTCTCTGGTCCCACATGTCCTGAAGGCATTAACGTACACTGAGCGCCAGTATCAACCAAAGCCTGGTATTTTTGTGGGTCTGATGTGCCAGGCCATTTGATCCACACAGTTCAATAGACACGGTTGTCCCGTGCCTCTACCTGGCTAGAGGCAGGGCCCCTCTAACATTGGTCTTCATCCTGCCAATCACCGTTTTCCTCTTGTGAATACCGACGGGAGGTACCCTCTAGCGCGTCAGATCCCTGCCCGCAGGATACTGGTACGGCACTCACTTTCGCAGACTTCCCTTTTTCTTTCTCTTTCAACTCTTGTACTCGGGCTGCTAGGACACGGGTAGGTTTCCTTTCCCACCATCTCATGTCTTCTCCATGGTCAGCTAGGAAGTACCACAACTCAGTTCGTGAGGTCTGTCCACTCTCTCTATCTGGGGGGCGTCTGGTTCTCACTGGGGCCATATGGAAATTGTTTCCCTCAATCTTGTCTTTCAACCCTGTAGTTAATTCCTTGAGCTCATTAATAATTGTCTCTACAGTGGAGATGCAGGCCTGTAGTGGTCCTTCAGTCATACTGTCGTAATACCGAAGTTTATTTATTATAGACATCACTGGTTCCCGCTTCTCCCCAGCCTGCAATGATGTCAGGTAACCTTTATGTGCGGACGGCCCCATACATGTGAAGCTCCACCACATCTGTGGTGTACACTTAACCTTGTCAGGATTGTTGGTGGGTTGCCCATCCCCTCCAAACAATACTTCCAGCAGTGCCATTTCCCTCAGATGTAGGATCCCTTCTTCTATGGTCTTCCAGCCTGTGGTATAATGATCTGCCTGCAAGGAATCTCTGTAGATGAACCTCTCCCTCACACCATCCAAAAGCCGTTCCCAGAGAGACAGGGACTTCGATACCCTCACAAACGCCTCTTCAATACCCACATCCTGGACAATAGACCTCAAGAACCTCGCTTCACCGCCATCGAGGTTTATGGCATCACCTGTGGAGTTCCAAACTCGGATCATCCAGGCCAGAACGGGCTCATTCGGACGACAGGCAACGTCTGTCCATAAGCTCCAGAGGTTGTTATACGATAAAGACTCAGTGATGATTTCTGGCTCTGGAGCAGCCTCCTGTGAGGGTCCTGCCTCCCCATCATCGTCAACTGGGCGACCTGGTTTGGCTTTATATTTCTTCTTTTGGATAGGGGCAACCTCTGTTGGCTTGGTCTGCCCTTTGATTTGGCCTTATCCTGAGTCACCTTGGTATTAGGCATTTTGTTTTCATCTTTTCCTTTTCCCTGGAAGTGCGGCACCATACCGAGCAACTTCCGATAGACAATGGCCAAAACCCCACATGCAGCTGCCAACTGCCTCTCCATGCATCCATCACAACCTCTCCCCCTCATGGCTTTCATTATTTTTGTAGGGTTCAAGAGTTGTTCAAAGGTGAGCTTCCATGCTGTGGGAGCTGAGCAACTTTCTAAGAAATTACCCATGTCCTTCCATAACCCATGCCACTCGAGGTTTTCCACCCCTGGGGCAGGCTCCTGGATGCCTTCTCGGTAATTCTTGGCCTTGGCTTCGTATATTAGGTATACTATAATGGCACAAACTAGGATAGAAAGCCCAACAAGTAAAATATCTCTGACATCTAAAGAGGATTTAAACTTCCCAGAGGCCATTGTATTGTATCCAAAGGGAAACTGAATAAAGGGTTGGGCAAATACATTCCCCTGTGTTTCTCCATAGGAATGGGTGCTATTATCCTTAAACCCCCAGAGGAAACAGCTTAGGCTAGAACAGTAGTGCATTCTTGAGGACATATTCCGGATGAAAATCACAGGTGCTGAGTTTGCCGTATCATAAATCCAGTGCACAAACTCAAAGGTACTTATCGCAATGAGAGTACTAGTATCTGAACTGAAACACATTGACAGGTGTGACAGGTATCTTGGCATGGTTATATGCCAGAGGAAAGCAACAACCCCTAACATCATGGTGCCTGCAGGTTCAAAACGCGTGTCAATCACACGAGGGGTTCAAAATGCGTGTAACTCACACAAAGGGCAGTTATCTTTTTCCACCTTTCCTCTTTCCAGGTCCCATGTTGGGCGCCAAAAAATGTCACAGTCTGATAAGACTGGAATGTTTACTAAAGAGGATGAGTTATGAGATAGACCAAAACTTCTCTCTCAGCAATTGTAAATTCAAAATTAAGGGGCTTTAATTGAGGAAGTGTGAAAAAAACAGAAGAAATAACAACCCTTTTATTAAAAGATATATGTATGTTGGCAAAAAAAGTAACACAACACAAAAAAACTAGACAGTAATCCTAGAAAAAAAAAACAAAAAAAAAAGTCTGGATGAATACTTCTCTGTCCTTTAGCGCAGTCCTAATCGTGGCCTGCAGGGGGCGCTGTTGGATCGCTGAAGGTGCAGAGCCTGCAGTACTCTGTGGTGGTCGACAGGGGGCGCTGTTGGGCTCTGGCGGTCACCACACGGGGAGGGGGGGTCTGGGGGGATGGTCTCGGGTCGCGGGAGAAGCCGAAAAGGAAAACGGAGACCCTTCCCCCAATGAGAGAAAGGCAGAGGGAAAGCAGTCCACCCCCAACGGGACTCACTGTTGTTCTGAGATGATGGTGTTCCAAGGCTCTCCCCTTCTCTCCCAGCAAGCACAGACCTCTCCGATGAAAACCCAGTAGGTCCTGGCTGGAGTCACGAGGCAGTGTGCGAGCCGACCGAGTCCAGTGGTCTGGCCTCACCAGGACGAAAAGCCAGAAAAGACAGACTTCCAGGCCTTCTCTCCAAATGCCCGCACGCAGATCCCCATCTCTGTCCCCGAGAGTGAACTTCGAGAGTGAACTTCGCCGTCCCCTCCTCTCCCCTCTCCAAGCAGAGCAAGCCCACCCCCTCCCAAAACTCCTCCCCTCTCCCCCCAGCCTCTGAATGGGCCATCAGCGAGGAATGCAGCCTGGCTAGCCAGTTCCTTTGTAAGGCTAATTAACTCCCTTCCCCCTTTCCATTCAAAATTCCGTCTTTCCTACAGTGGGGGGGGGCAGGGGGAAGAAAAATTCTCCTTAAATTTCTAACCTATAACAGTCACCTTGGAGTAAACCATCTGTTACCAAACTCACTTGACCCCTTCACCTCCTAGTTATTACTAAAATTGCTGCAAGACTCAGTGCAACTGCCATGCCACAAAAAAGTCTTACGAGTTTATGACAGAGGTTGCATAGATTCCCAGCACTTAAAAATTTAATAATTCTAATCGGAGATACATACTTCATTGCTCTCCTGCACGGCAGACGTGTGCCTGCTTGAGTTCAGTCCCTGAAGAGCAAGTAACTGAAGCTGAGGATAAGGGTAATTTCTGATTTCATGAACAACCTGTGAGAAGTGAGGGAGAAAAATAAATCCACCTGTACTTGCATATAGAAATCCCTTGTGTACCCTGAGTTAAATCTAGTGCTTTAAAAATTCAAAATGAAAGAGCAAAACAACACTTTCCCCAACAGAGGAAGATGAGTTTTTATTAAATATATCTCCTATAAATTATAACTAAGAAAGAACGTGCATTTCTTCTGAATAAACTGTTATAATAGTTCCTGTTAAATCTGTAACACTGTAGTTCCAAACTCTCAACATAGTTTAGCTTAAAAATAGATTTTCTTTTTTTAGTTTTAAATGGGTGGATTTCTTTTCATGCAAGCTTTGACTTTTTTTAAGCCTAGCTGTAGTACACAGGTGTCAGGGATTGACTATAGGCATGAGGAAAACCCCCCCTCGTGGGATTTCTGAGGATGCTTTAAGGATTACCACTGCTTGGCATTGCTCAGCTCCAAATAAAGCACCCTGCTAGGAGAAGGGGCAGCAAATGGCTCCAGTCAGCCCATCTCATCAAATCCCACCTCCACCACTGCAAGAGGTTGTGCAAAATCTTTACAGATGGCATCAAAGCTGATGTAGCAAGCAACCATGTGATGATGGATGGTCCTCGAGGCTGAGCCCAGGGAAGGGTGTCACCTATTGCCAATCCTTCTGCATACAAAAAGTCCTGGGAGTTCACAATTTGTTCCAGTATTAATAATATTAGTAGTAATAACTGCTGAGTCTCTCACATCCTGCCCAGGTTTTGCAGACCAGCTTGTGAGCATAGTGCTGCACGCAATAGACCAAATCTTTCCAAAGCAGGTGAACTTTTCTTTCCTTTCTCTAATCCAGAGTGCAGTGATGCAACATTATCCTTTCAGACACTCCCTCCCACAGCCAGAGATAAGTGGGATTCAAAGAATACAGGTGATAAAAAGATAGCAGCCTTTATTTTGACTGCCTTCTGGCAGACAATGCATAAAACATTTCTCAGTAAAGCGTTTCACTTACCATCTGCATTGAGGATGCCCTTTGGGGGAAATGGTGCACCTGAGGTGTAGATAAGTAATGCTGATAGGGTTGAGGGACCTGCAGGACCTGGAACTGGGCGTGAGTCAATCCCTCATTGACAATGAGGTCCCTGTGGGCACAAGGATGAAGATTTGGCTTTGACTGCATGGTTTTATTGCGTGGCTTAGAGTAAGACAGATCATGCTCACAGATCTTGCTTACAGGGCAACCTCTGCTGCTGGACTTCAGGCTGCTGTGGGTTCCTCGACCTGGGGTGATGCTACTGCTTGGAAGGGAACTTCCTCCAATTTGGACAATCAGCTGTCAGACCAGCACAAAGGAGTGAGGGATTGGTTTTACGGCAGTTAGCATTTGTGTTAGCCGAGGTGAGTAATGATGTATTTTAACTTGGGAAGTTTAAGGTAACATAGAATTTCATGTTGTGGAGTACCTGACACATCTGAAGAACTACAAACCAATGATAAGGAGCGTGGGATGATGGATAGGGTTAAATCTAGAGGAGATTCAGAATTCTAGGGTAAAAAGCAGTTGCAACTCCCTGGACAGACTGAGGTCGACATGCTCTCCAATACAATGATAAACATCTGCTCAGAGGAACAGAACGGAGTGTGGAACAAAGTGGAGACTATGTGGCCCTCCTCCATTCAAATCCCAGAAGAATGGGGGAACATTGTGGTACTGAGACCGTACAGTACCTGTCTGACAAGGGAGAATCAAGATGTTCTGCTGCTCAAGCCAACTCCGTCCTCAGGTGCCAAGCCACGACCACCCCCTTCCCATTGGGTGCACCCATCAGAAATAAAAGGTATTTATGACTAGAGACACTCAAACACCACCCAAACCTAAAGAAACAGTGTAAAAGTAAGTTGGGGATAGGGGGAAAGTGGGAGAAGACCTCCACTGAAACTGCTGGGATCAGTTGACAGGTTGAGTCCATCTTCTCCCCCCCCCCCCAGGGATGCCTTGGGTGAGAAATATACACGCGTTAAATGCTCCTTTTTAGGACTAGAGCTTTTGTTTGTGCTTACCCTATAGCATATTAGTAGATTGGTTCGTATTAGAGCTTGTACTTGCTTAATATAAGTATCAGTAGATACTATCACTGACAGCCTTTGAACCTTATTAATCTGCCACAATTTGTATTAAATAGTGTTATTCTGTAAACTGTTAAAGTGAGTCCTTGCAGTTGCCAACAGTGGATAACACCTTGGCAGGATCCACCGAGGGGTCTTTGCTCTGTTGAGCCCCCCCTAAAAGGGTGGTCAAAGTACTCTTTGACCTTGTGAATCTGTTAGTGAAGGGTCTCATTACGAGACGCTGACAGACTGTTGGACACAAGGGTCTTGACTTTCCTGGGGGTACCGACAGGTAAAAATCTAAACTCCCACCTTTCACATGACGAGGAGTCTCCAGCTCTGCCTGCCACAAGATGTTATGCAAAATTGACCCATAAGGAAATACTGTGGTTGATGTTGTGAACTCTAGGTGACCCTGCTTTGGCAGGGGGGTTGAACTAGATGATCTCCAGAGATCCCTTCCAACTCTGACTATTCTGTGATTCTGTGAAGAGCTGCACAGACGCAGCCTGCTCATTTCAGAGCAAGAACATTTTGGTGGCTCTGATTGATAGCCAGGCTCTGTAACAACCCAGCCAGACCAGGTCCTCCCTGTGCTGCCATCACTGCAAACCATTACATTTTGCATTGAATATTTTTCAGGAATACAGTTAATTACTCAGGGAACATGCTGATGAACTATTCTAGGTAGTTGTTAGGAGCCAGCTAGGCACTGTCTGGGGGCTTTTTAATGTGTCTGTGCTCTCCTTGGAGGCCTCCCAGCCCAGGTCATGGTAGGACTCAGAGAGACTGCATTTTGCCTGAACCCAGCCTCAGGGAACTCCAGAAGTGCTGTTCCTGCAGAAAACGTAAAGGTTTAAAGAAATGGTCTGGAAGAGACTGCTGTAGGAAAGGGTATCACACAACCAGAGTGCCAAAGCCAATGAAGCAGGACATCCCTGATGGCCCCACTTGCCCACACACAGCCTGGCACAGGCAAGCAGAGCTGGAGCTCAGCTTGATGAGTTTGGGCACTTTTTTCCTCTAGAAACATAACCCATCTCAGTCCCAGGACTTGACATAATCAAGATCCCGTCAAATACTGCAGCTGTCCCCAATTCATCACAGAGAGATAAACTGCAACCCCATTGCCATGCTTTCTGGAGGGGATGGGAGGAGACCTAACACAGCATCTGCATCTATAATCCAATTAGCTGATCCTTCGTCTCTCCAGTCAGTGTCTCAGTAAACAAGTGCTTTGAACATAATTCATTTTATCATAATTACAAAGGCCAGCACTCTTCACATTTGCCAAAGCAAAGCTAATTAGAGCACATGGGTGTCTTCCTGTTTCAGTCTCAAACTTCTCTTCCCCTGTTGTATCAGGGAGAGTTCGGAAGGATGCCGAGATTGAAACCAAAACACCGTTGAAAGCTCAACAAAAACTATTTATTACCAAGAGGTAACCAAAAAAACGAAAAAAACCAAGAGAAAGGAGGAGGAAAATAAGCCCTCAATATGACTCCCCCAGTCACCCAGGTGTTGCTCATGAAGTTATCTTACTGACTCAGAATGCCTAGAATTACCCATAGCAGAAGCTGCATTCTTGGAGAGCCGGCAGGCTCACGAGATGGCGGGCATCCTCGCAAAAGGCAACATTGTCCTTTGATGTGAAGCTTGCGTTTCGACCTAGCATGAGCTATCTGCTTTTTATACAATTAATTGGTGACGTCTACCCGGGCAGGTGTGACCAGCACCGCCCAGCTAGACGCCTTCAGTCCCACCCGCCGTTATGCAAGTGGCATGTGTGGGTACCTTGGAATTCTCCCCACGCTTGCACGCTATACCTCAAGGGTCTTTTCTAAATGAGTCTGGGGGCTTACTTCATCATCCTCTTCTTCACTTTGTCCTTCAAACACCCTTGAAAGGCGATCAGCAATCATAAGACACCAATTAATTTCAGTTTACACAAGATGCTTGCTTCAAGGATGAAGTTCCCATTTATCAGTGCTTGTTTTCTCATAACTTGGCAGGACAAAGATAAACTCTCACAGGTGGCTGGGCCAAACACAGACCAAAAGTATCAACATCTAATTAAGCCCTGATACACCTGTGCAGAGGACAGTGTCAGTGAGCACCACGGCTTGTTAGGAGCAACCTAAATGTGTCCTCCAGCAGCTGTGAAACTGCTTTCATGCAGCAGCAGATAGCAGACGTGAGGGGACAGTAAATACAGAAATCCTTTACCCAGAACAGCCTGCATACCAGGAAGCAGTTTCGGTGCTCTAGAACCCCTTAATAAGACACCCTGCACCAAGTTGAAGCACAGAAGAACTATCTTTGCTGGCCCTGTGCTAGCCATGTGCTAGACAGACAAAACCTGGCAGAGGATAAAACACAGCAGACAACTGGCAGAAACACAACCAGAGTGAGAATCCTTGGTATTTTCCAGCTCCCTTGTCACAATTTTGGATATTTATCCAATTGCTTAAGGCTGTTCTCAAGCGGATGGAAGGCTCAACTGGAAATCAGGAGGCTTTGGGTCCATTTCCAGCCCTGTCACTGGCCTGATGCATGACTTTGACTACTTCTTCTCTGCCTTCCCATATTCCCTGTCTACAAAATAGACGTGGTAGTCCATAGAGTGCTTTGAGATCAAGGACTGAAGAGATCTCTCAATAGTGAATGGCCATTATTAACTTGCACGTGTAATTGCAATAACAGCACCACTGAACTGTTTGTGCACCAGTGCATCTAGAGCCTTAAAATCAGATGTTGAGGTTCCTGAAGAGATGCTGTGGGACTACAGAAGGGTCCAAAGAAGAATACTACATGGAACAGTGTTTTCCCAGGGTTTGGGGATGAATAAGCAGAGCACACTAGCTGAAGAAAACCAAAACCAACCATCACCTTCCAGCCTGTGCTACATGGACGACTGTACAGCATCTCGATGCTCAGATATGAGGTTCAAGAGCTGTGATGCTTATGGTACATGGGATGCCAACAACCAAAAAGTGAAGGATAAGGCTTCAGATAACTGCTTGGATGGTTGCCACTAAATGCATATGCAGAAGATTTAAGAAATCAAATGGGAGTTTATTCATTCTTCACCAGAAGATTTTAATTGATGTTGGGCTGTCTGAAATGACTGATCACCTTCAGATCTTCCTTCCATTCCCACTTCCCATGACAGTGCCTACCACCTACTACCTCTGTGTGAGCACTGCTGCTGCTCATCCAGTGGTAACATGTTGGAGGAAAGTTTTTATATGTCACTGGGAAAAACTGTACATGTGCCCTGAGGGGAAGTGAGTCACACAAACATACAACATAGTATACGATTTCTGTCATCGCTACTCCTTAGGTTTTATAAGGCTATGGAGCAACACGGGGGGAAAAAGGAGGGAGGAGGTGATGCCAGATCAGCTGGTGCTAAGGAAAAAACCTCAGGAGCAGTTAATTGAGGGTGAGATAAGGAAAGGGTTTAATTTGTGCCAAGGCATAGATGTTACAGGACGCGTGCTGGCTGTGCCTGAGATGTTACATTTTATAATACTGCTTGACCAATCCAAGTTTTGCCCATCCCATTGCCTTTGCTCTGGTCCACCCCCTGGCCCACCCCCTGGGAATTGGGTCTGTGGGCTTTTGGGACCACCTCTTCATCACCATCACCATCTTCAGAGCACAAAGGGTACACAGTCACCCAGTTCTTGACTGAGTTCTGTTGTTCAGGCCAAGATATGAGTGTTCTCTAAACAGCATAGGCCTTGCCTTGACAAAAGACTAAACATTTCTACTGAATTCAGGGGTAGGATTGATATGGGGTGCATGGAATGGGGTAAGAGGGTTGAGGAATGTGTAAGGTACTTGTGCTACAGGGTGAGGGAACAAGGGTTGTAGCTTCTACTTCTTATAAAACTTTTAAAGCTTACAAAATTAGGAAAATAAGAAACTAAAAGGGTCTTAAGGCATCAGAGGAGTGTAGCAGGGAGAATGCCAAAACTGAAACCAGTACATCGTCGAAAGCTCAACAAAACAATATTTATTACAAAGAAGTAGCCAACAGAACGAGAAGCCGAGAGACAGAAAAGAGAAGGGAAACAAGCCCCCAAGACAACCCCCCACTCACTCAGGCGTTATTTATGAGGTTGTCTTACTGCCCCCAGAATGCCTAGAATTCCCCATAGCAGAAGCTGCATTCCCAGAGCATCAGCAGGCTCACAAGATAGCAGGCATCCCTGCAAAGGCAACATTGTCCTCCTTGTGAAGCTTGAGTCTGCTCCCAGCAAGAGCTATCTGCTTTTTATACAATAACCTATGACGTCTACCTGGGCAGGTGTGGCCAGCACTGCCCAACTAGAGGCCTTTGGTCCCTCACCTCGTTATGTGTGTGTACATTGGAATTTCCCTGAACCTGCGTGCTACACCTCGGGGGGTCTTTCCTAAATGAGTCTGGGGGCTTACTTTATCATCCGCCTCTTCACTTTCTCCTTCAAATGCCCTTGGAGGGCGGTCGACCAATAGTCAGTCACCAAGTAATTTCAGTTTATACAAGATGCTTCCTTCAAGGACAAAGTTCTCGTTTATCAGTACTTGTTTCCACATAACTTGGCAGGAAAAGAACAGACTCTCACAGGTGGCTGGGCCAAAACACAGACCAAAATTAGCAGCATCTAATTAAGCACGAATACAAGGAGGGAACACAAAGCGATGTTTTATCAGATCCTTCTAATCATTAAAACTAAACACTCTGCGCTGAAAGAGAGGCAGAAAGAATGGCTATATCTGTCGCTGTTATGTTGAGACTGCCAAAGCAACATAGAACGTGGGGCCCCTTTTTGTATTTGTGCTACAAAGATGGCCCTGACAGTCTGCTGCAGGGCCCTTTGCAACAAGCTGATCAAACAAGGCATCATTAATAGCACAACTACAATAATTACCAAAATCAGCAATCCTGTCTTTATAATGGATAACAACCAACCAGACAAACCCCATTTACCGAGCAACTTAATTAACCAATCCCATCCATCATCAACTTGCAATTTTTTGGACTTCTTCTTTCAAAAGCTGAATGCTTTTGTGTATGGACTCACTATGGTCCGACAAATTCATGCAACACATTCCATCAAATTCATTGCAGCCGTGACCTTGTGCTAACAATAAAAAATCAATTGCAGCTCTATTCTGCAGTGTGGCATGCCTAACACTATCTACGTCAGTCAATAGACCACTCAATGCAATAGAAGTAACGTTGGTTTGCTTACTCAGCCAACATCCCAAATTTGTCAGCTTTTTTAATGCTGCTGCTGCTGCAACCCCAGGTGCAAGCGCTGATGCTGCTATGATTTCCCGGGGTCCCAAAAAGGTTACCCGATCATGACATTGTTTTGAAAATTGATGAATACTGCGTTTCTTTTGCCCTTTATTATGAATCATGGTAAGATTAGGAGTGAGCAGAGTAAGCCTCCCCAAGCTACATGGTCCACTGTTCAATCTGGACGGAATTCCACCCCATGCTCTATCTCCACAGATAAGAAAAACTCCACTAGGTAAGGCAACAGGTACATTAAAAGATCGTGAAATATGTCTAGAAGTGTAATTACACCAAGCAGTAGCATTTCTATATACAGGCAATGTTGCATTCACATTGTGTCCTCTCCTCTTTGAGTTGTATGTATAATTAAACATTACGCAAGTGTCCATGATCACTGAGCCTAGCAATTCCAGTTCTTGAGGTTCTTGTGTTACTTGAGGTAAGTATGCATTGATGCAGTCCCAGTTGTCAACGTTGACCTTTGGTGCAGAACTGTTGCAGAGTTTCGAGGACCTTGGACAAGGCCACTTATCTAGAGGTAGTCCTACCAAGCAGGTCAAAAAGGGATTTTCTGGGTTGGCTACAGAGAGGCACAGGGTTTCCTGGTGGGTCATTTTAGCTAGAGTCACCCACACATTCTGCTTGGGTTGTGGGACCATCCATCTGTTGACGGGAAGAACCATCAAGCACAGGGTGAACACACTGGGCAGGTACCCAATGAGGGCCATCACCTGTGGAAACACAAGTATAACCCTTTCCCCAAGTTATAAGTTCATGAGGTCCGGGCCTGAAACCAAATCTCGGATCTGCACTGGAGCATTGCATGATACCGGCTTCGTGGAAGAAAGAGAGGAAAAATGCAAAAAGGAGGGTGAGTAGGAGGAGTCACTGGGAAAGGTTAAAAAATTCAGTACATATACAACTTTATCTAATCGTGCCTGAGGGGGCTCCCCAATCATTCTCCCTTTTTGTTTTTGAAGCTGTCTTTTCAAGGTACCATGCATATGCTCTACAATGGCCTGTCCTGTTGGAGAATGTGGGGTACCGGTAACATGAGTTACACCCCATGTCACAAAAAAGGTCTGTACCTTTTGTGAGACGTATGCTGGGCCGTTATTGGTTTTAACTTCATGAGGAGTGCCAGGGGTAGCAAAAGCACGCTGAAAATGATGGATTACATCTTTTCCCTTTTCTCCAGAATGGGCTGTGGCAACTACAGCATGTGAAAAGGTGTCTACTGACACATGCACATATTTTAAACCACCAAAGTCATCAATATGAGTGACATCAGTTTGCCAGATTTGTAAAGCTTTAATGCCTCTCGGATTGGTTCCGAAATATATTGGAACGTAAGTTCCTTGACAGTCGGGACAAGCAGCGACAATAGAGCGTGCTGCAGCTTGAGTTATACAGAACTGTCATCGCAATGCAGTGCTACCTTGACGAAAAAACTGATGTCATAAGAGAGTCTGTTGTTGTATATTGGGTGTAGGGCCCAAGGCTGTAGCAGATTACAAGGGCATCTGCCTTGGTGTTACCTTCAGTGAAAAAACCTGGTAAGGTAGTATGGCTATGGACACGTAGAACAAAATACGGTGTAGTTCTCTGTTGTATGGTTGTCCATAACTCTAAAAGAACTGTAAACAGCTTCCTTTGGTCAATTGAGGCTAAAACAGTTTGATCTAAACGAGAAAGTAAAATAGCAACATAAGCAGAGTCAGTAACAATATTCACAGGTTGTGAAAATAATTGAAAGGCCACAGCAATTCGACCACTTGAGGCGAGCCTTCTTGAGTGACTACCTTATCATGCCAGCCGTATTTGTCATGCCAGACTATGGCGGTTTTACCTGTTTTTCCAGAGCCATCTGTGAAAACAGGGAGTCCGTCAACTGGTTCTGATTGACTCAATGTCTTCTGTCCTACGGGTACTTCACGAAAAAATTTAATCAGAGGGTGAGAAGGCAAGTGATAAGAAACTTGTCCTTGAAAGTCAGACATGGCTGCCTGCAGTTCATACTTACGTGCCATGCACCACTCAAAATACATAGACTGGACAGGTACAACAATTTGACTCAGATCTCTTCCCAGTAGTTCTACGCATCTTTTTCTGGCTTTCATAATTATTTCTGCAAGAAGTTCAAACAGGCCAGGAGTGGTTTTGTGAGGTTTAAAAGGTAAAAATAACCACTCCAAAATATGCAGGGGTCAGTCCACTATGTATTCCACTGCACAAGCGCACCAAAAGGAGTCACATGGTCAATAAAGACAAACAGCTGAATTATTTGTGTTGGGTCAATACGAGATACAAATTTAGTTTACATCAATAATTCCACCTTCTGGACTCCTTGAACTGCCTCATAGTTCAGAGTTCTGGGTTCCAAAGGATTGACAGAGTGTTTGAGCAACTCTAACAAGGGTCGCAACTGAGTATTTGTAAGACCAAGATAAGGCCTAACCCAATTTAAAGATCCCATCAATTTTTGTACATCCTTAAGGGTTTGTACATTGATGTTAAGTTTGATGGGCTGTGGCATCACTCTGTGGGTGGTGACTATGAGGCCCAAGTACTTCCAAGGCTCCATTCTCTGCACCTTCTCAGGTGAAATGACCAATCCAAACTGCTGTAAAAATTGTCTAGTTAATGCCTCTAACTCACTCAGTTGCTCCTCCTTGCTGGCTGCAAGCAATATGTCATCCATATAATGAAAACAATAGCATTCTGGGAAATGTTTACGTACAGGTGATAACGCTTGGGCTACAAACCACTGGCAAATCGTGGGCGAGTTTTTCATACTCTGGGGCAACACCTTCCACTGGTATCTTTTGGATGGTTTGGCATGATTGATTGATGGAACAGTAAAGGCAAATTTTTCTTTGTCAGGTGGCGCTAATGGAATAGTGAAAAAACAGTCTTTTAGATCTATGACTACAATGTTCCAATCCATAGGAATCATTGACGGTGCCGGAAGGCCTGGTTGTAAGGCTCCCATTGTTGCCATTACAGAATTTACTTGCCTCAGGTCATATAAAAGTCGCCACTTGCCAGATTTCTTTTTTATTACAAAGATAGGGGCATTCCATGGACTATGGGAGGGCTCAATGTGGTCAGCAGTAAGTTGTTCTGCCACTAGCTGTTGCAGGGCCTGCAACTTCTCTATTGGCAGGGGCTACTGAGGAACCCACACTGGAGAACATGTCAGCCAAGTTAGGGTAAGTGTAGGTTGACGAACGCCCTGCAAAACAGTGGCCCCTGTTAAAAATCCATTGTGATTTTCACCCCCCATTGCTCCAAGCAATTTCTCCCCCAAAGAGTCAGAGGCGCTGTAGTGACATAAGGTTTTACGGTGGCTCTCTGCCCTTCGGAGTTGATGATTGCCAGAGGCGACTGAGACACATGGCTTTGAGCAGTCCCCCCAATCCAACCACCCCCATCCCTGTATTTACAAGTGGCCAGGACAGGGGCCAGGAATGCTGAGAGATGATGGTTACATCTGCTCCAGTATCCAGTAACCCCGTAACCTTTATCGAGGATGGTGTGCAGGTCTTGCTGAAGATGGTGCAAGTCATCTGCAGTCATTGTGCGGAAACAGTTTGGGACCAGAAGACTTGAGGTGGTCCGGTTGATCCAAATCCTCCAGACTGCCATTCTCGTTGCTCTGTTCTAGGAACACAACTCACAAAAAGTACGAGCTGAGCGATTCGAGTTCCTTTTGGTATAGTCACTGGAGGATGAGTAGACACCATTGCACAAATCTGCCCTGTGTAATCAGCATCAATGACACCCACATGAACAATTAACCCAGTTATGATGCTGCTGGATCATCCAATTAACAGTGCACTAAACCCTCTTCCTATTGGACCATGAGCGTCTAGTGGCACCTTAACAATATCTTTTATTGTTAGAGTTATTGTGTCGGCTGTGGATACATCCATGCCTGCTTATCCACTGGTTTTTCCGGTGAGGCAGTCACAGAGGGATAAGCCATCGGAGCTGTCCCCATGTATGGATTCAGTGGTTGAAGTACTTGTGTCCCCACGCGCCTCAACGCGCTCCTCTTCTTGTTTCCCTGCAGTGGCTGTCCGTTGGCATGGTATTTTGATCTACATGCTTTAGAAAAGTGCCCTGATTTTCCACATCGGTTACAATTAGGTCCTGCCTCTGTTGTTTTGTCTCTCTGCTTACTCCCCTTTTTCTTGGCTGGGCATTCAGCCTTAACATGCCCTTCCTTTCCACACCCATAGCATTTGGGATTAGGTCGAAGGACAGCAGCTAATGCAGTCATTTTATGTGCCACTGACCCCACCTTAGAGCATGCTGCCACCATTTCAGGGATGGATGGGTTCCCAGGCATTGCCTCAATTGTTTTTTAGCAATCCTCATTAGCATTATCCTTTGCTAACTCCAGGCAGAGCCTTTGTCTTAGATCTTCATCATCTACTTGTTTTTCCAATGAGGTGGCTATTCGTTCTACAAATTGCAGGAACGGTTCCTTAACTCTGTTTCACAGTGGTGTACTTAGGCTGCGGAGCTGATATGAGTGCTGATATTCCCATACGCTGACATTGCTCTAGCAATGCAGGGAGCCACTGGGCTTGAATTTGAGGGTTTGAGAAAACTGGACCCGTTCCCATTAATGCGTCAACTCCAGCCCCTCTTCTCGGGTCTCCTGGAGGCAGCTGCATGTTATCTAGTGCTGTTCTCTCAGCTAGCTTTCTCCAATTTGCCAGAAATACTTGATACTGAATTGGTTGAAACAAAATTTGTGGAAGATGTGAGATACCATAGAGTGCTAACAAATCTGTATTTATCACCCTTATCAGTCTCATTACTTCTGCGGAATTTATCCCATACTTAGAGGCACACATCTGCAAATCCTGTACCACCTTCCAAGCAAATGGAGTATGCTCATCTTGTCTTCCTGAGTTTGGTACTGCCTTAAAAACTGGAAAAGCCTCAGGACCTGAAGGTGCAACTGCATCACATGTCTCAGAGGGATAGCCAATCCTATCCAGTAGATTCCAGTTACCTACTTCTGCTGCCTTTTGCTTTACCTGGTTCCAAAATTTGCCTGGATGTCTAGGCAACACTGTAACAGTCACAGGGGGCGGGGTCCACGGCTCTGCTGCTTTCCAGAGGGGCTGACAAGCAGCTCCTCTCTTTTGATCTTTGACAGGGGGCTGACAGGCAGCTCTTTCCATTTTATCAGTGACAGGGTCACTAGCTACAGCCTCTTCATCCTCATCACTACTAGGCAATGCAGTACAAAGTGGATTAGGAGAGGGTGGAAGGTCTACTTCATCCTGATCAATATAAGAAGCAGAGGGCTCTGGGCATTTGTCCTGAGCTTCAAACTCTGCCAACTGCTGAGCAGGGGTCTTATAGGGAGATGGGGTGATATCTGTTGGGGATGTCCAGCGCTGAGGCATTTTACTTTGTTCATTAGGTGTAGAATATTTATGACTCGGATTAGGCTCATTTTTGCTGTCAGCTAAGCCTCACCCCGAACACTGTGAAGCCTGCAGGTTTCCTGGATTGCTGCCAGCTGAATCACCTTCTGCACTTTTCAAGGTTTCTAGCTGTCCCGTTATCGTATCTTCTGAACTCCCTTCCTTGGAATCTGAAGCATTCTGTACTGTAGTTGATTTTGTTTCAATTTTCCCTGTCTCCTGTTCCATTTGCCACTCTTTCAGAGTATCAAACAGCAAACGTCAGATAATTGCAAGCTCATTTACTTCTTTCGATCCCTTTGATATTTTATCCCATAATTTATCACCCACTTTCTGCCATGCAGATATACTAAAAGCAGTATTAGATGTGGCTTCAAGGCCCTGTTTTATGCACCATAATAGCACACGCCGTAATGCAAAATTGTTAACCTTGACTCCCTTACGATTAAGGAGAGTTTTCCATGTAGATAAAACTACACTTTCCTCTTTAGTTATATGCTGTCCCATTGTTTACAATTTTTGTTCCCGATGGCACCTCCCCGATAGTTTACCTAACGAGGGGTCAAAAAAGTTCTCAGATCAGGATCTTTTAGCGGAATCCCACCGCTCTCAAAGCTTCACCGGGCTGCCGTCTCCCTCGTCCGTCAACCCACGAGTTCCCCCTCTCTCTAGGAGAGGAATCACTGCTCTTTCTCTCTCTAGGAGAGAAGTCACTGCAAAAATTCTTTCTTTCTCAGAGACAAATCTTCTTTGAACTCTCTCTCTGAGATAAATCTTCTTCGGCCGCAGCAATCACGTCGGCAGCACCAAATGTTGCTGTTATGTTGAGACTGCCAAAGTGACATAGAATTTTCTTCTTCCAAAGCAGGGACAGGATAGCAAGAAGGCTGGAAGATTTTTATTGCAACAGGTTGTAGACATTTATACTTTTCACACAACACACATGTCAACTTACTATTGGTGTCTTCATGTATAAATACATCAGGATTGGCTGCAAAATAGTAAACTCATGCTGACACAACTTTTGTCGAATCATCATGACCCAGCTAGAGCAGAGTACAGGAAGTCCGTTTTTTCTTCCATCTTCTTCCTTTCTGAAAATTGCCCACATTTCTCTGCATGCTGTGTGTTCTCCTCCTTTCAGGAGTATACTGTAATCTGGTCAATGTCAATTGCTTCATCAATAAGTTCCAGGCTGCTGGCAGACCTGCTGTCGCCCCTGACATCTATCCAGATGGTACTTAAACCGCTTTGCAAACTGATCTGAACAATGTCATTCTGACCACATTCAACTCACAGTGGTGCCAGCAGTGGGAACACCTGAGAAGAAAATGGCAGAAGGATCTGGCCTTATCTTAGGTTGTGTATTATGACACTGAAGGGGGGAAAAAGCCCCCTGTGTTAAAAGGACTTTTCATTTGCAGAACAAAGTGCTCAGATGTTAGGAAATGCCACAATTAAGATTTTCTGTGCTATTTTACTTTGGTCCTCTTGTGCATCATGGCATACACATTGCAATCGCCTCTAATTATATGTTCATGTGCTATTTTTTCCATTCATTGCACAGAATGAACTTTGCTCAGCTAACAAACAGCTACTCAGAAGCTAGCCTTCGTGGCAGGGTAGCATGGTGCTCCCTAATTTAGACCACAGAAAAAGTTGCGGCCACTGGTTTTTGACTGCCTGGTGAATAGTAAATCTAGTTCAGGCGGAGATGTTGGTCTATAGGAAAAAGACCCTGTCTGTGCCCTGCAACAGGAAAAGCCCCTGGGGAAGATTAATGCTTGGCTGCACTCAACATCCATAGATGAAGAGTTACCGGCAATATCAATGGTGCATGCCCAAAGAAGGGCAATGAAGCTGGTGAAGGATCTGGAGCACAAGTCTGATGAGGAGCAGCTGAGGAAGCTGGAGGCGTTTAGCCTGGAGAAAAGGAGGCTCAGGGGAGACCTTCTAGCTCTTTACAACCACCTGAAAGGAGGTTGTAGCCAGGCAGGGGTTGATCTCTTCTCTCAAGTAAAAAGTGACAGGACAAGAGGAAATGGCCTCAAGTTGTGCAAGAGGAGGTTTAGTTTAGATATTAGGAAAAATTTGTTCAACTAAAGGGTTGTCAAGCACTGGAATAGTCTGCCCAAGTGGTGGAGTCATCATCCCTAAAGGGATTTAAAAGACGTGTGGGTGTGGCACTTGGGAACATGCTTTAGTGGGCTTGGCAGTGCTGGGTTAATGGTTGGACTCGCTGATCTTAGAGGTCTTTTCCAACCTAAATGATTCTGTGATTCTATATACATGCCTAAAGGCTTTCACACATACTCATGGCTCTCACAGAGATGTTTTCCCATTGTACATGCCCCACATTGTAACTGTTGAGCTGAACCATTAGCTTTTGTGAAAGCATTGATCCATGATGACATTCCCCAACTCTTGCAGCCTACCCAAGACTTTTTAAACACCTCATTCAATCCAATAGTATTGGGCACTGGTACATACAGCTCCTGCTCCAAGCCTGTGTCAATAAGCCAGGGGAAAACCCCAACAGTTGGGCTTGGGAATATGTGTCTGCATTGGGTCTGATTAAGATGGAGTTCATTTCCCCATAGCAGCCCTCACAGTGCTGTGCTTTGCATTGGTAGCTAGAAAGGTGTTGATAATACACCAGTGTTTTGTCTACTGCTGAGCACAGCATCAGTACTGTAACATTCCTTCCCCAATTGAGGGCAAGATTCTGGGAGGGGGCACAAGTAAGCCAGCTGACCCAAACTAACCAAAGGGATATTCCATACCATATGATGTCAGCTCAGATTTGTTGTTTCCAACGGCTGCCTGCTAAGAAACCACTACATGTGCTGAAGCCCTGCTTCCTGGGACGTAGCTGGACATCGCTCGCTGATGGGAAGTAGAGAATAAACCTTGTTATTTTCTGCTTTGCTTTTGCGCATGCAAGCTTTGGCTTTAGTAAACTGTCTTATCCCAACCCATGAGTCATTTTTCATCTTTTTCTCTCTCCCTTTTCTGTCTGGGAAGAGGAGTGATAGAGGGGCTGGGCAGGCACTTGGTGTTCATCCAAGGTCAACCCACTACAGTGTCCAAGAGAAAAGAGTCCAGGCATGTGTCAGAGATGATCGAAGAGGAACCCAGAGCTATGTCATTTCCTCGTGATCACCACAGACATAATGCAGCCCTCTATTCTCATGCCCTGTGGCACCCACATATGTTCAGTTTACAGATGTTATTTGGTGGCAACATGGAAAGGAAAAGAGGAAACCAAACAACTTCTTCCTTATCAGCTTTGTGCCATTTGCACTATTTTCTTTTTCTCCGCTGTCGGCCCCATAAACAACACACAAGATAAAATCTGTCCCTGCTTCAGCCATTTCCCATCACCATAAAGAAGTTGCAGGGTGTTTTGTCTCCCCATGCAGTCCATAAACTCCTGAAGAACCTAATTCGTAACTGGATTACTCAGGAATGACTGAAAGCAGAATTTATTCTTGCTGGTCTTTGCCAACATTTCTCTGGATGATGGACAGGTCAGTCTGGGATCCAGCTCCTCCCTCAGCTCTACTGCCTTTGCAGGCAGGGAAAGGAAAGTGGTAGAAAATATAGCAAGTTTTTTCTAGGGATCTGAGTCTTGTGATTATTGATTATTTGAATGTCGGGGTTAACAGCAGGTCTGTCGGAAGGAAGACAGAGGCAGATACCCTGAGTCACAGTGAGCTTGCTGGAGCTTAGTCACTATGAGTCTACAAATGCTGAATCATCGTGAGTGTGCTACAGAGCAGCCAATCGTGATGTATGTTTATAAAAAAGCACCAATTGTGGTGTAACGTGTATGTTATGCCAAGAGCTATAAATGTTGGTGACTTGTTACAATAAAGGATCTATCTATCCCTCTCCTGTCCTGCTTTTGGGAGAAGACTGTTTCTGTGTCGCTTTGGCCGTTTCAACTTAACAGCGACGTCTGGTGACCCCGACACAGAGCTGCGCCGAAGATTTTTCTCTGAGAGAGTTTGCGGTGATTTGTCTCCGAGAGAGAGAGTTTGACCCGTGGGTCGACGCACGGGGGAGACGGCGCCCGATGAAGCTTTGAGAGGAGTGGAGTTTCTGCCTTGGTCCGGACCTGAGATTTATTGACGCCTCAGTAGGTAAGCTATCGGGGCGAGCCATCGGGAACAAAAATTGTAATAACGGGACAAAACATGCAGCTGCAGCAACTGCGTTGCCGTAAAGAGCAAAGCTATCAGCCAGCCATAGTGACTGCATTTCACATAGGAAGATAAGCAGGCTGCTAGCGTCCTGAAACCATAACGAACTGTCTTTCAAACTTTAAAAGATCACGCTTCTACAAAAGTCACCACCCTCCAAGCCAGAAAATGTAGAAATACCTAGCGATTTATCCCCGGAGGCAGAAAAGAGTGGTCCCTCCCCTCCGTTGCCATCGGTGCGAGAATTTTCAGCTGCGTAGTCGCGTAATGGCGTTGGTGCCGTGCCGAGGGGAGAGCAGTGCATCGCTACCCGACACACGTCGCCCCGATCGAGCCGTGCGGGACCGAACAGTGGCTCACTGCCCAACCCGCTAGGCTCCCCCTCCGATCGGGAGACCTTCCTTACCGGCTCACACAAAGTGCCGCCGCTGCAGAAGAAACGGTTTTCTACCGGATGACTCCGCCGAGAAAACAACTAAGGAGAGAAATTCAAACCGAGACGTGCAGGCAAACGGAGTGGGGCAGAAACAAACTTGAGAGTGAACAACGGAGCGACGAAATCAAGCTGAGTGCCACGGCCCCTCAGCGGGGGCCAGGCGGAGAACAAGAGAACAGAGCTTGTCCTTGTACGTGCCCTCGGACTTGGAGTCGGCACCCACCTTCTTTTCTTTCCTTTTTGCAGCCTGAGTTACCTATTCTTTGTTCATGTGCTAGTCACCTGTTTCAGTTTCACAGTGTGTGTAAGGCAAAACATATAAGATATGCAACAGTTTTAAAAAGTTCTCACAAATTAAGTTTAATGTAGTGAAAGCCTGAAGAAAGTGTCTTGAACAAAAGAGAGAGGGTACCTACGCTGTGCTGGGACCCTGGGGAGGCAGCCCCCGCCGCTCGCAAGCGGGGAGGGGAGAGAGGGGTTGTGCAGTCGGGCGCAGGGCGGCTGACAGTGGCGTGCGGGGGGACCGTGCTGGAATGGCGGAACGGCGCAGGGCTGACGGTCCCGCTGAAGAATTCCGAAGCGTGTGTGGGGGTGGAAACGGCTTTCCACCGGAGCTGAGCGGAGGTGGCGCCAGGCACAGCTGTGCCTGCCTCCCCTCCCCTTCCCTCCCGCGCAGACAGCCGTGCAGCACCCTTTCGTTATTCTGTGTTTTGCAGACAAGTCTTTACAGATTGCTAGAAAAGGTTTTGTGTAGACTAATTTAGTAAAATGCCTAGTTCCAAGATATCTTATTTGACAAAGGCAGTTTTTGCCAGAAAAAAAAAAAAAGACAGAAAAGGAAAATTGGGCCGTTTAAGCCTGAGATTTCCACCTTTGTGGGGAGAGAGATAAGATCTAAAGAATTACCTAGCAACAGACAGCTTTTCAAATTTAAACTCTTGCTTAGTAAGTGAATAGAGGAAATCAAATCCTTTTCTACCTTTTATAACAACAAGCAAGAAACAAAACCATGTAAACTTCTTTGATAACCTTGATTTTTCTGTTATCAGTAGAGCATATGCCAGAAAGACTGAGAGGTGGAAATTGTTTCTCTGTCAATTTTTTTATATGCAGATTGTTGCTGAAAAACAGAAAACATTCTGAAAAACTCGAACTGTGAAGTTTTCTAAGAAAGAGAAACAAGAGTATAGATACTCTTTCACCCAAAGATATTTTGCTGGAAAAGATAACAGCACCAATAACAAACTCTAAAATAGAACACAACTGACTATTAGTTACAGCCTTGCATTGATTTGTTTAGGTTTATTACATTTGGGAATTCAAAAGACAAATTCTGCCTTACTCAGATTCTGTGAGATACAAATATGCGTAATTTTGAAGATATCTAAAATTGTTTTAAACTGCATCTGTTCTAGTCTCTGTGCTAAGCAGCAGAGGTGTGTCCTTGTTATCAAGTAACAAGTTTAGACCTGATCCCCTGGTATGCAAGACCCTGGTTTGAAGCAACCTGAGTGAGTTTTGCTGTGACTTTATTTAAATTGCTAAAGTTGGAAGTTACTAAACGTTGTTTGCAGTTGTTAAATTCTTAAATGCATCTGTGTAAGTTAAACTGTTATAACTATTTTGTTTAAGTAATGTGTTTAGAGTTTTCAAGCATTCCTATTCTTCATTACTTAATACATACAAATATTCTCAAAATATTTTGTTATCCCAGAAAAGTATATAATATCAGCAAAAATTCAGAATTAGCTGCTTATAAATCCTAGCTGATCATATCTTTTCAGAGGCTGGGTGAGACTGCTTAAGTCTGAAAGGACGTGACTGTTCTCCAGTTTCATTTTTTGCATCCAGAGAGGCAGAAATCTACCCTATGAATTACTGTGAATCCTTACATTAGAAAGGTGAAAGCTTCAATTTCAAAAATGCTGTTCAAATCCCAAGCTATGTGTGGCTTGATAACAGAAAAGTAAAGGATACAAAACTATATTTAATCCAATTATGCAAATAAAACCCTTATCAAAATCAGTAATCCCATCTTCTGAAGGATTTCCATATGCTGGAATTTCGAACAGCCAGTTGTTTCTTCATAATGAAAACTGACACATCAACCTGCTCAATTAATGCCTTGCTACTTGCTTTTATCAAAGTTATAGTGGCCTTCCTGAAATTCAGTGTGTTTTGCTTTACGATAAGAAAGAATTGTTCTGCAGTACAACCTAATAAAATGCTGCTCAAAATGATAAAAACAGAGTAAAAGTAAATACAGAAGTTAGAGACCTAAGAAGTTGAGTTAAAACTAAGTGTGATTGTTCTAACCAATGTTATTTGAGAAGCAGGATTGAAGAATGCTCCAGAAAAAATTCATAAAACCAAGCCATAGAACCTATCTCCTACGGAGAGAATTATACTGCAAAGAATTGTCACTAAGCCTTCAGCTTCAAAGAAAAACTGCAAAATTACCCACGATAACCACTTAAAACTGACTAAACTATTAATAACAAATTTGTAAGTTTTTTATTAAAGGTGAAGAACACCTAGAAGAGGCAGATGAACAAGGGCCGAGAGTTAACTACATCCCAGACATCAGAGACAACGTGGACTGACTTCTCACAGAAGACACTGAATTTCAAGCTGTATTAGCAGACTGTAATAGTGACTTATCTATTCATTTTTCTAGGTACCGACTATAGAAAGAAATCATGCATTGCTGCTAATCACACATTACTCACGTAACTCAAACATTGGTTTAACTTCTCCACAATTTAGGAAGTTTTGAAAAAACTATAAGGACAAGTAATGTTGTAATTTGCTGTTTTTCCAAAGCTAAAACAATTCTTGCAGGTTGGAGTGCATGTCACACTGCAGACATCTAGCATAAATCTCTAAAAGTTACAACATTATACTTAGTGTGAGGGGGCATGAATGTCTTTAACAGAATTATTTGCAATGTACTGCATGAATTCTAATAACTGTTTTGTTTTCCTTTAGTGACTACTGCTGTGAAACTTCTCTTGATATGCCTAATGTAAACGTCCAGAGATTCTTATTCAGTATTAACACTGTTGAGTAGATAATCCCATGATAATGTATTGTACAGGCTAATTTGATTCATATTTGATACAATATCCCTTCAGTTCAGTCAGGATGTGAATTATGAGTAACTAGGTTCAGGAGGTGAAATATCATTTGTATTGATTTGCAGCTCTTACAGCATGCTGCTAAAAGATGAACAAAAATATAAAATTAGATGATGTGCTAATAAAATAACATAACCCTGAATTTTACACGTGAATAGAAATTGCTTTATAGAGCACTTCATTCCATACAAAATTTCTAAGACCCTTTTTAATTAATGTGAAAAGTGGAAGTAAGGATAATTCTTCTAATGAGAAAATAGATGTTAGTGCCTTAAAGATTAAATTTCAGTAAGCTACAAACATGTCCCACCTATCTCAAGGATAAATAAGACTTTTAAGTACTGACTTTACATAAAAGATAGAATACATATGACTTGAGCATTGCAATTTCAAAAATTTTCACTAAAATAACTGTCCCTTTTTAACTTTGTTTTATAGTGAAGAACGTGATAAATAATATTCAACTACGAACAGAAGCTTTAACTTATTTGCCTTTTGTTTTAACCTACAAGGACCAACTGTAAGACTAGTAGTGCAGTACTGTTCGCTGTCTGTGTAAAGGGACAAAAACTCACGTTTATACTTAAATTACTGATGTTTAAAAACTCCTGAGATTTTTATTATTCAAACAGTTCTTTAACTCGTTGCAGTTAAATTCAAAGATTTAAAATGTTGGTTTTTTCCCTTTTTGCCCTTCTATATGTCTGCTTACTAAAAAAATAACTAAGAGTAATTCAGAAAATTTAATCCTAATCCAGGTTACTGTAGTCTGGTGATTGCAAACTAAACCTTCTTTCTTTCCTTTTCCCCCTTCCTGGCATCACATCTGCATCTCCCTGCAGCAAACTCAATGAGGAAGTCTATTCAGCCATATCATAAGTTTTTTTTGCATAACTAAGATCAGCCGTGTGGCCTGAGTATCGAGACTACGTTGTCTCCACAGTGAACTGACTTAAACACTTATGCAAATAAGCCCATGGGACAAGTGGAAGTAAAAATAAGATCAAGTAGCGTATATAACACATGCTGTGTAATTTCTCTTGATGTTCCTTAATCATCTCCTTTAGAATGCTCTATATGTAATACTATCTTCTTAACTTTGACTTAACTAGAAGTTAGTACCCGAAATTATATAGCATCAGTAACAGATAATAATTATAACAGTGGAACTTAAGTTATGAAACAAATTCAGTGCATTTCAGTTAGAAATTAAAAGTGTACAGGCATTACTTTCTTATGTTCTTTTAGCTCAAATGACACTGTTTTTATTGTGCTACATAGAAAAATCAAATTACTGTAAGATGCAAAATGCAGGAACTACTCACCAGTGTTATATCTTTGACTTTATTAGCCTTTAGTATTCTAAACAAAACTAACTCACTCATAGAACAAGTTATTATCACGAAAGCATTTTACACATCAAATGACTATTTTTAAAATATAAAAAAAAGGGGAAAAGAGACTATATATGTGCATAAACAGATGCTAAATCAGAATCGATCTCATTTAAATTTGTTAGACCTTATATTCCTTATAATAATTCCTTTTCAAACCAAGTACAGTTGTTAAACGTGACTACCAAAAATGACAAACTGAGAAGTACACAGCCAATAACTACTTAAAATGTAAAATGTGTAATTAAAATGTAAAAGTATAATAGAAATTCCATCTGTGCGTGAGTGAAGGATGACTGAGGTGGCCACCAATTGAATGACTGGAAAAAGATTGTATGAGAGAGAGAAACTGTGTAGATATATATGTGTGTAGACTTAAAAATACTTTACATGAGTGTCAAGATTTTAAAGGAATGTGTTACATGAATCTGTCGGACCATAGTGAGTCCTTATTCTAGATGGTAGATGAACTAACTTTTTTCTTAGTGAAGTGTTGTTATCCATCCTTGTTGGGAAATGCTGCATTTCTTCTTAGCTTTGAATCAGGGGTTGTCGATACTGATGCCTTGCCTGATCAGCCTGTTGCAAAGGGCCCTGCAACAGATTGTCAAGGCCATCTTTGTGGCATAAATACAAAAAAAAGGGGGAATTGTCAGGGTTAACAGCAGGTCTGTCAGAAGGAAGACAGAGGCAGATACCCTGAGTCACAGTGAGCTTGCTGGAGCTTAGTCACTATGAGTCTACAAATGCTGAATCATCGTGAGTGTGCTACAGAGCAGCCATGGAGAAGTGTAGGGAACAGAACAAAGGTCTTTATGTAACCTTTGTCGACCTCACCAAGGCTTTCGATACTGTGAGCAGAAAAGGTCTGTGGCAAATTTTGGAACGTTTAGGTTGTCCCCCCAAGTTCCTTAAAATGATCATCTCACTCCATGAGGATCAGCACGGCCAAGTCAGATATGGCAACACACTTTCTGAGCCCTTTCTAATAAAGAATGGCGTGAAACAAGACTGCGTTCTCGCTCCTACCCTATTCACAGTCTTCTTCAGCATGATGCTCCAAAGGGCCATGGCAGACCTCGATGATCAGGACGGTATCTACATTCGATATCGTACTGATGGAAGCCTTTTCAACCTAAGGCGACTGAAGGCCCACACCAAGACCTTAAACCATCTTGTTTGGGAGCTGCTTTATGATGACGACGCCGCCCTTGTTGCCCACACAGAAGCAGCCCTGCAGCGTTTAACATCCTGCTTTGCAGATGCTGCTGAACTCTTTGGGCTGGAAGTCAGCTTAAAGAAGACTGAAGTTCTCCATCAACCTGCACCTCAGGAAGTCCCCCATCATCCCCATATCACCATTGGCGAATCAGAGCTTAAATCAGTCCAGCAGTTTAATTACCTAGGTAGCCTCATCTCCTCGGATGGTAAGATTGACGGGGAGATAGACAACAGGTTAGCAAAGGCATATAGTGCTTTTGGAAAACTCCATAAAAGAGTATGGCGTAATAAACACTTGAAGAAAAGTACCAAGATCAGTGTTTACAGAGCCATTGTGCTGTCTACTCTCTTATATGGTTCCGAATCATGGGTCATCTACCGCCACCACCTGCGACTCCTAGAACACTTCCATCAATGCTGCCTCCGTACAATCCTAAACATCCACTGGTCAGATTATGTGACCAATACATCTGTTCTAGAACAAGCAGCAGTCACAAGTATTGAGGTCATGTTGTTGAGAACACAGCTGCGTTGGGCAGGGCACGTCTCCAGGATGAAGGACCACCGCCTCCCTAAGATCCTGTTGTATGGTGAACTTGCCACCGGCTGCCGCAAGAGAGGAGCCCCGAAGAAAAGATACAAGGACTCCCTGAAACAACATCTCAGCCTTGGCCATATTGATCATCATAACTGGTCTACTCTGGCCTCCAATCGGGACGCCTGGAGACACACCATCTATAACGCAGCTGTCTCCTTTGAGAACGCACACAGGATCACTCTCTAGGAAAAAAGACAACGCAGAAAGAACCGTGTCTTGCGGAATATACCATCTAAGGAGTCTTTCTGTTGTGCCTTTTGCAATTGGATATGTCTATCTCGTATTTGCCTCATTAGCCACCAGCATGCTTGCAACAAATGTGGATAGAGCCTTCCCAAATCTTCGTTCGCGAAGCCTAGCCATGATGATGATAAATGTTGGTGACTTGTTACAATAAAGGATCTATCTATCCCTCTCCTGTCCTGCTTTTGGAAGAAGACTGTTTCTGTGTCGCTTTGGCTGTCTCAACAGCGACATTTGAACTGCTCAGGGGAAGAGCATGTGCTGCTTGATCAGTGTCTATATTTGGCAAGAGACAAAGTGGATGTACAAGCAGGATTTGCATTACAGACAGACTCATGCCCCTTGCTCCCTGCTAAGTCCCCACTTACCAGTGGAGCCATCACAAAGCAAATCTACAGGAAAACACTAGAGCAAATGGAGCAGGGAACCGCTAGATAAATAATTTTTCATGCAGCCACAGTTCAGAGGCTTCAATTTTAAAGGCGCAACCCAGGTTTCCATTACTGGGACTTCATGCCCCACACCTGTAAGGATTCTCACACCCTCCTCCAATGTAGCTGTGCTTTCAGAAACAGGCTATGGGACCGGGCAAGAGGTTCCTGCCTTTTTCTACACCACAACCCACTTGCAAATATAAGACTGACAGCATTTACCAAAGCAGATTCTGTGTGGAATTGTGCTCTGCACTTTTATTTGAATTCATCTTATGACTAAGAGATAAACACTTGTATCATCAGTGCTTCAGCCTCACACATATTTGCTACCCAATTATTAACTAATCATTAAATCCACATAAAAAACTATCTTATGCAAAACAAAACAAGGATGAGAAGAATACACAATTTTCAGACAGAAAGAGTATGGAAAGAAAGGTTTTTCCATCTGTAGCATTCTTTCCAAATGAAGCATTTTGGGGTACACAGATGAACTTGTGAAGAAAACCCAATGTCACCAACACATATTGCTGGGGTTTTGCAGATGAAGTGAGGCTGATGTAACTTCTCAGCATCCTTCAGGAAGAGTAAGATCCCCTTACCTGGGATGGGACGTAAGCTGGTGATGCTGCGCCTCAAGGAGCTGCTGCTGGAGGAGGTATTGCTGGTGTAGCACCTGAGGTAGGAAGGAGGGTCTGGCCGCATCCTGGAAGGGCAGGGCTGGCACTGGTGCCAAGGGCTGGTACAGAGGGCCACTGTGCTGGTGCCTGGGGGCCATGTGGGGAGTCAGTCCCTGCTGGGGCTGCACTGCGTGAGGCAGGGTGAAGTCAGCGGAGACCTGAGGCTGGGGACCCAGGTGGAAGTGCTGGCAGAATGTAGCATGGGGATGCTGAGCCCTTTGAAAAAGAGCACCTGGAAGAAAAGAGCATGTCTGTCCCGGGGGCTGGCAGCAGCCAGGGTAGCCCAGCCTGGCAGTTGCCCACCCAGGGCAAGAACTGGGCAAACAGTTGTTTCTCTCCACTTCCAGAAGGGTTAGCATTGATTACATGGAAAAAATGTTGATTTTGACTAATAGTATTTCTCTTCAAAAAAACATTGGAACCAAAACATAGATTTGGGTTCAAAAAGGGACTTTTTGGCTCCAAATTGAAGTGTGTACTGATAAAAACTGCTTCAGCTTGTTTTGGTTTGCCTGTCTTAAAGAGAAAAAGAACAAAAGTTTTAATAGGGCCTGTAGCGATAGGACAAGGGGGAATGGTTTTAAACTAAAAGAGGGGACATTCAGACTAGATATAAGGAAGAAAATTTTTATGCTGAGGGGTGTGAAACACTGGCACAGAGATGTAGTGGATGCCCCATATCTGGAAACATTCAAGGTCAGGTTGGACGGGGCTTTAAGTAACCTGATCTAGTTGAACATGTCCCTGCTCATTGCAGGGGGGTTGGATTAGATGACCTTTAAAGGTTCCTTCCAACCCAAATCTGCTTTCTAATATATGTTTTCATGGGTTATGAGCTCACCACAGTTTTCAAAGCTTGCTGACTTTCCATGCAATTCAAGGTATTTCTTTGCCTCTCTAAAAGTGTTTCATAGTTGAGGAAATAATCTCTACTCTAAGAAACTGTGTCTCACTGACTGCAGGACATGAATGAGACATCTTCCATCTCTGAGAGCTGGGAGGAAGGCCATGCATCTTTGCTGAGACCCTTCAGTAGCCTATCCTTGTGAGTTGCATGCAGGAAAAGAGCAGTTGTAGGAAACACAAAATGGACTGCTATGAGACGAGCCATGAAACTGCATAATGAGGAAGAAATGAGATGCGAAAGATAACTGCAGCAGAGGCTTTTTGCAAAACATCTGGCACTGGTTTGCACCTTGCTCAAGATCCTCGCTTGGATGGGCCCTTGGCCCAATCTGGCAAGTTCATTTCTACATTCCTACAGGTGTCACACATAACTTTTGGCTCTTAAACTAGGGAAAGAGTCAACTCAGAGGTGAAGGAAGAGACTTAAGTGAGGCTATTAGAGATGCCTCTTTGCTGAAGATCAGCCCCAGGATAGGACACCTACCCTTTTATGCAGTGTTTGAACACCTCATCTTCCTAAATGTCCTAGTTAAAGGGGCCAGGACCAGTTTATCACTATGTGGGTGTAACCAAAACTGTGTATTCTACACCATCTGTGTCATTTCTCATGGACTGTTAATAATGGATCATGTGCAGCAGCTGCCCAGGGCATACCTGACACCTCAGGCTACAAGTTGGGTGCTAAAGAACCCTGCAAGGCAGGGGAGTGTTTCTTTGTCTTCACACCAATGACTCAGCTGTGATAGCTCCCCTCCAGGGAGGCAGTAGCACTTTCACACCCTGCCCGAGGGGTCATCTCTGCTAATGGGCCATAATGGACTGGCATGATGCCTGCTGAGCTGGTGCTACGAAAAAATTCAGGAGCCGTTTAGCTGGGGTGAGATAAGAAAGGGTTTAATTATGCCAAGGCAAAGAGATGTTACACGGCGCGCCGGGCTGTGCCCAAGATGTTACATTTATAGCAATATCTGGCCAATCCCAAGTGTGTCCATCCTCTAACTTTTGGCCTGGTCCACCCCCTGGCCCGCCTCTCAGAATTGGGTCTGGGGTGCTTTTTGGGACCCCCTCTTCATCATCTTCATCATCTTCAGCGTACAGAGAGCAGGGTGACCCAGTTCCTTGACTCTGTCCTGCGGTTTAGGCCAAGATACAAGCGTTCTCCAAACAAGACAGGGTTGCCTTGACAAGAGACAAAACATTTTCTACTGGATATGGGGGTAGGGTGATAGGGGGGTATGGAATGGGGTGAGATGATTAAGGAATGTATAAACTAAAGGGTACTATGGGGAGGAGGGAGAAAGGGTTTCTAAAATCTACTTCTATTACCTATAAAACTTATAAGGTAGAAAAATAAGAAAATCATTATGGGCTTAAGGCATCAGTATAATAGGCAGCTGCAAGAACTGGACCATCAAAGACTCCAAAAATATCCCACTACTCACAAAGTTAAATTACCCATTGTGAAATTCCCTGCCCTGGGGGAGGTACTGGGCATTCCCACCTGAACCTGAGCATATATAATCTTCGGGTTTTGGGACTTGGGGTACCACTCATCAGATCCAGAGGAGGACCAGAACTTCAATAGGACTGAGACTGCCACTCTCGACAAGACTGCGATCACTACTTTGACAGAACTGTGTGGTGGGTTGATCTTGGCTGGATGCCAGGTGCCCACCCAGCCGCTCTATCACTCCCTTTCCCAGCCAGACAGGGGAGAGAGTAAGATGGAAAACAACTTGTGGGTTGGGATAAGGCAGTTTATTTAAAGCAAAAGCAAAGCAAATCTTGCACATGCAAAAGCAAAGTGAAAGATAAAAAGATTTATTCTCTACTTCCCATGAGCAGCAATGGCCAGCCACCTCCAAGAAGCAGGGCTTCAGCACACGTAACGGTTCCTCAGCAGGCAGCCATTGGAGACAATGAATGCCTTCCTTCCTGCTCCTTGCCTTAGCTTTTATATCTGAGCTGACATCATATGGTATGGAATATCCCTTTGGTTAGTTTGGGTCAGCTGGCCTGGTTGTTTCCCCTCCAGGAATCTTGCCCTCGACTGAGGAAGGGATGTTACAGTGCTGATGCTGTGCTCAGCAGTAGCCAAAACACTGGTGTGTTATCAACACCTTTCTAGCTACCAATGCAAAGCACAGCACTGTGAGGGCTACTATGGGGAAATGAACTCCAGCTCAGCCAGACCCAATACAAACTGTGAACATCATCCAGACCAACAGGTTTCTTTTCCTTTGCCCCCAGGGAGACCACGTGGTGCTCAGCACAGGGGCTAATGAACACCGCTCTGTTCTTGTCCTAGGGTGTTGGGTTATACATCTGTCTCTCTGGGTTAAAACCATTTTTTTCTGTATCATTGTATTTATTGTAATCTTTCTAGTAAATTGTAACTCTGACTTGTAATCTCTCTTGAGCTGGGTTCATTTCTCCCACTGGTTTACTTTTAAACCAGCACACTAAAAAACTCTTCTTTCTTTTTTAATTTTTGGGAATGGCACAAAATATCCAGGAACAACAGCACCAAGAGACTGAGTGTCATCCCAAGACTCAGACATGCACATCATGCCTTCTTCACCCATATCCCTTATGCTCACATCTCCCTTCTGCTGGCAGGCAGGGCCAGTCTATCACAGTAGCTCAGGGAGCCCCAAGCGCTTTCTGTTCACGCCCATATGGAAACAGAAGATGCACAAAACAAGCAAAACTGTGCGTAATTACACAGAGCATCTCTAAAATGAGAGAGGCAGCAGGTAACAAATATGTGTGCCACCAGCAGTAGAACTTGTTAAGGTGACAATTTCTTGTGCTGTCAGATAACAGCATGATTCAACCACACTATTAAAACCAGAGGAGGCGGGATCAGACCTGCCATTTCTCAATGACAGAGCTGTAAACCCAGACCCAAGAGCTATCCATATACCCTGTTCTCCTGCAGGTTATATTTGCCACTGTTGGGCTGGCCCAAATTCCCTGTATCCCCCAAACAGGTAAAGGCTGAGCAATGAAATGGGGATTCTGCACTGCCCTGGCCCATTGCTGAAGCTAAGTGTTTTAGGTTTAAAGTCATCCCTTGTATTTTACCATACCATTAGGGGGCGCATGCTGATAATGGCACCGTGATCTGCCGCATGGCCAGTGATGAGACTGGCCGGAGAGGGGCGAGCGGTCACGCTTTAGATTGCTTGCCACCACAAGATCAGGGGGGCAGGGAAAATGAAATCGCAGGAAGCCCCACGGGAGTTGGAGGGGTATAAGGACCCCTGGCGTCACGTGTACTGCCTCTTTTTTCCCTGCCTGGCTCTCGACAAGGAGCTGCCGCCTCCTCGTCCCTGCTAGCCGTCCCCACCGCGCCACTGGAGCCAGCCCCTCCTCCTGCCCGCCACATTCCGCTCTCGAACCCCTTTTGTGTGAGGTGATCATCCTCCCCAGCTGAGGACCATTTTGGAGAGGGGTACCCGGCCTGCCCGCGCCTGGCACCGACACTGCATACCGGCGCTTCTTTCCTGCTGCGGCTGCCACGTCCTGGCTGCTCCCCTCGCCTCTGGGGACACGGCCACCATTACTGCCACCACCGAGAAAGCCTGCCACCACCACCTTCTGGCCACGTCTGTAACTGCACGGAAGGAAACACCAGTTGCCAATTCAACAACACAGTAGTGGATAAAGAGACTTTTCTGGGTGATATTTTCTCTCTCTGTTATTGTGTGTTTGTAGTTTATTTTTGGTTTTGCCTTTTGGTTTTCAGTAAACATTGTTACTTTGTTTCTACTTCATATTTTGTGAATTTCAATTTTATCTTTTTTTAAATTTACATTAAAAAAAAAAAGAGGGCTCTCTATTCCATTTAAGGTCCCATTTCCCTGGCAACATTGTCTTAAACCCAAGACACTGAGCAACACCACAGTCATGGGGAAATGCCTCCTAACTGCTGTGTTTGCTGGGTACTTGCAAAGTAACTTATGGTGAGTTGCTCAACCTTTAATGGCCATGGGTCCTCCCAATGAAAAACTGCTGCAGCGAGTCACAGGTGAGACATTTACACCTCCAGGTCTTCATGGGGCCTGAAGACAAGGTACAGGAGCAGGTTAAACTGTTAATCCCTCTGCACACCCAAGCACACCAACCTGTGCTATCAGGCAGCAATTTAGTTGTATTTCACACAAAAATGGCTTAGGGTGACACAAGACAGAGAAGCGTAATGATACTCCCCCACATTTACTGGGATGCATTTTGTAGCATGTAAGTAAAGCAGAAAAAGCCTGTCTCATCTTCTGTGTCTCTCATCTCTTGATGCTTAACGTAACCTTAGCCAAGGATTTCCAGCCTTTTGCTGTGTCTTGGAAGGACTTAGTCTGATTAAGTGAAATGTCTGCAAGACCTTTGATGATGGAGTCATGATGAACTAGAGAGCATGGGGTGGGCAGATCATCTGGTCAGAGCTTCTGTCTTGAATTTTTCCTCCCATAGTAAGACAATCCTTGTGAGAAACTTGGTCATATACTTCCCTGCAGTCCAGAAAGTGGACAGAGATCCTGCCAGGCTTTTAATAGACCAGGACCCTGCAGCTTTTTTCCCTGAATGTGCATTAAAATGCCCCTCAGAGAGAGCAATATGGTGGGAAGTTTGCATCAGTCCCAACAGTATACAGCGAGTAAAGGCTAAAATCGTGGGAGCAGCTCCAGCTTCATGTAGCACATAGAGAAGGATGCCATGGGGGACTCATACTGTGTTTACAATC
This sequence comes from Neopelma chrysocephalum, assembly GCF_003984885.1. Lineage (NCBI taxonomy): Eukaryota > Metazoa > Chordata > Aves > Passeriformes > Pipridae > Neopelma > Neopelma chrysocephalum. Next base: position 68,758 of record NW_020925122.1, read on the forward strand.
TCCTAATTGCCTGGTGCCATCAGCCATGCGTAAACCCTTTGCAAATTATTTGTGAATATATCCTTATTAAATGAGTTAAGGAAATGAGAGGTGACAACACACCTGGAAAATAAAAAATGAAAAAAATAAACCCCCAGACCAAATCCATGGTATATTCAACTGCATAAAAATTTAGCAGTCTGGCACATATTGTGCCATTTCACTCCTATTATAGGACAGCAAACTGCAGGGCGAGGAGATCACAGAATCATAGAATATACTGAGTTGGAAGGGACCCACAAGGATCATTGAGTCCAACTCCTGGCCCTGCACAGAACCATTCCCAAGAGTCACATCATGTGCCTGAGAGTATCATCCAAATGCTTCTTGAAGTCTGTCAGGCTTGGTGCTGTGACCACTTCCCTGGGGAGCCTGTTCCAGCACCCAATCGTCCTCTGGGTGAAGAACCTTTTCCTAATATCTAACCTAAACCTCCCCTGACACAACTTCAGGCCATTCCTCTCAGGTTCTGTCACTGGTCACCGCAGAGAAGAGATCAGTGCCTGCCCCTCCTCTTCCCCTCACAAGGAAGTTGTAGACTGCAATGAGGGTCTCCCCTCAGTCTCCTCTTCCCCAAGCTGAACAGACCAAATGACCTCAGCCACTCCTCATACGGCTTTCCCTCAAGGCCCTTCATCATCTTCATTTCCCTCCTTTGGACACTCTCTAATAACTTAATATCTTTCTGATATTGTGGTGACCAAAACTGCACACAATATTCAAGGTGAGGCTGCACCAGTGTAGAGTAGAGAGGGACAATCACGTCCCTCGACTGGCTGGCGATGCTTTGCCTGATGCACCCCAGGACATGGTTGGCCCTCCTGGCTGCCAGGGCACACTGCTTACTCATATTCAACTTGCCGTCAACCAGGACCCCCAGGTCCCTTTCTGTGGCACTCCTTTCCAGCATTTTATTCCCCAGTCTGTACGTACATCCAGGGTTGCCCCATCGATCAGGGCAGGGAGGATGGAAGAGAAGGAGGAAAGAATTTGAAAAAAATTTATCAGACAGAAGGAATCTATCTCACTTTCAGCACTTTTGCCAATATCTTTCTCATTTCATTTAGCAAATGGCAAGAAGCATGCAAAAAATAATAGGCAGCTAGCTCAACTCCAGCCCAGGGTGTAATCTGATGTCCCACGTCTAGTGCCATGCAATGGGTAGCAGACCCCAGCACCAGCCCATGACTGGGAGAGGAGCAGCTCTGGCACACATTAGCCATGGAAAACCAGATTTTCATTTGCCATATTTGCTTATTCAGGCTGTGCAGTGCCAGGGACTGAATCAGGATTGAGCCCTTGTAGTAGGCAAAGAGCTGGTCTGTGACAGCTGTTGGAGTATGGTTGGATCCTGGGTGGAAACATAAGGTTTTGGAGATTTTTCATCTCCTGCTCAGTCTTGCACATTTGATGGAAAAGGGCTGCAAAGGAGTTTAAGGGAAGGGGGCTGAGATGGGTTCCCCCATTGCCAATTAATGGTTTGATGGTCACTGCCATCCAACAGCTCTCATCACACATCACCTCTATGGGCTTCTGTGCACAACACAGCTCAGCTTGTCTTGAAAAACACATAAACACAGACCTCAGAGACTGCAATTTTCCCCTGTCTGCTTGTACAATCCTCATTCAACATCCTCTCACCCTAACAAAGCCTCTCATTAACTGTTGAGTGACATGAGCTGGAGCACAGACTTGTACATACACACACACATACGCGCGCGTGGTCCCTAACACTGAGCAGAGCATCTCCTCTCCTGCACACCATGGGGTGAAACTGCGTGCAACCCTAATACACCCAGAAAAAGCCAAGGTGGGACTCCTTCCAGAGCCTAGATTCAGCATTCAACAACAACAAAAAAAACATTTACAACTGGCAATAACCAGTGTTTATTAGCATACTGGTGTCGGGACTGCAGGGATGCTAAGCAGTGGGGATGAGAAGCAGCAAGAGCAGGTGATGGGATACAGCCAGGCAGCCTGGATCCATCATAGGAGAGAGAACAGCTTTATATACAGCACTGGATGAGGGGTTTTTTTTCCTGCAACTCTTTTCCACTAGCTTCAGGGGAAAAAAAGTTTTGTTGAAGATGATGTTTCACAGGAACATGTTTAACTCAGCAATATTTTCTGAGGAGGAAAGAGAAACACTACAGCAGCATAAATCTGCCTTTTTGCTTTTATAGTTCACACTATGTTTTAATTATAGCTTTATTCTCACGTGCAGCATTCGAGAGTGCATTTATGTTTTTTGGATCATCACACGCACAGAAAAAAAAAGCCTTATTGCATTGAAAGAAAATATTTTCTGAGATGTAATCGTCCCAGTTCCACTCCTTCCCTCCCAGGCTTGATGTCAGGGTTTAGAGATGTAACAAGAATTAATAGTTTTTGGGTTGTATCTTGAAACATTGGAAACAAATTGGGGACTCCCTGGAGGGACAATGCTGTTGATGCTCCACGAGTTCCAAGACCCTGAGGACTTCAGCATGCACAGAAAGTATTATTTGGGGAGATCAAAGCAAGATCCCCAGAATTTTATTAAGGCATTCCTGAGAGTATAAAAGGTATACCTAACCATCATAGAAATGGAACTCTATAATATAATAGGGTTATAAAAGTGATGATATAACTGTAAAAGAGGCAGTGTGATATTTGGATTAAGGAATCACTAATGATGGTATAATTGGTTATTTTCTATTAAATATAATTGTAAGAACTACATGAGTAAAAGGTGTGGGTTCAAGTCCCCACTGTCTGGATAAAAGGTGAGGGTTTGAGTCCCCACCATCTGGTTTGCCCACATATTAGTCAGACACAGGTGCAACTTACTCAGTTCTTAACACAATAGAGAATTAAGTAATGACACTGTAAAGGCTATTGGTGGGACAGGGGTTAAACTGGAAAACAATGGGTAACTCATCAGTTTCTCTATTTGCCAAATTCCCCTAAACCTTTGCTAGGAAGAGATTTATTGGAAAACTTGAAGCAGAAATTTAAAAATGGGGATATTGAAATTGTAATTCCTGAAACTAAATATGTCGAAGCAGCAGCTCTTCTTGTACAGGAAATAACTCCTGTTAGCAGCAACATCCCAACTGAAGTTGAAGATGCAGTTGTTTCTATCACGCGGGCCAGTGGAATTCCAGGAAAATCAAAAAGGACATAACCTGTAAGAATTACCCTTAAGCCAGGAGCTATACCAGTAAGGCAAAACCAGTATCCTTTAAAATTAGAAAGCCAAGTTGGATTGATTCCAATAATAGACAAATTTGATAAGCATGGTTTGCTAGCAGAATGTGAATACAAGTACCAGTAAAGAAAGCAAATGGGAAAGATTACTGATTGATGCAAGACATGAGAGAACCACCTTAAATGATAACCTAGAATAGTTTACAGTATTAGATTTAAAAGATACCTTTTTCTGCATCCCCTTGAGCAAGGAAAACCAAAACATCTTTGCTTTTGAATGGGAAAATCCGGAAAAAGGGAAGGAAGAAAAGAAGCCATCTGTCACCTCCCTGAGCCATAAAAAGTTAATGGACTGCCTTCCTTGGAATGGTAGGATGGTGTCAACTCTGGATTGCCAACTATGGACTTGTGGTAAGACCGCTACATGAACTTTTATAAACAGCCTATAAGAATTTCCTCACTTGGACAGACGATGCAAGAGCAGCCTTTAAGCAGCTAAAGCATTCCCTGATGAGAGCCCCAGCTCTGGGTCTGCCAGATCTCTCATAACCATTTGAACTGTTAACCTATGAAAGGCAGAATGTTGTTCTAGGAGTGCTTGCACAATTTCTAGGGGATCACAGAATCAACTAGGTTGGAAAAGACCTCTGAGATCATCAAGTCCAACCTATGACCCAACACCAGCTTGTCAACTAGACGATGGCACTAAGTGCTACATACAGTCTTTTCTTAAATACCTCCAGGGACGGTGAATCTACCACCTCCCTGGGCAACCCATTCCAACGTCCGATCGCTCTCTCTGTAAAGAACTTCTTCATAAGGTGTAATCTAAACCTCTCCTGGCACAGCTTAAGACTGTGGCCTCTTGTCCTACTGCTGGTTGCCTGGGAGAAGAGACTGACCCCCCGCCTGGCTACAACCTCCACTTGTAGAGAGTGATAAGGTCTCCCTTGAGCCTCCTCCAGGCTGAACAACCCCAGCTCCCTCAGCCACTCCTCACAGGGCTTGTGCTTCGGTCCCTTCACCAGCCTCGTTGCCCTTCTTTGAACATGCTCCAGCACCTCAATATCATTCCTAAACTGAGGGGCCCAGAACTGGACACAGTACTCAAGCTGTGGCCTAACTAGTGCCGAGTACAGAGGCACTACAAGAATTGCTTCCCTGGTCCTGCTGTCCACACTGTTCCTGATACAGGCCAGGATGCCATTGGCCTTTTTGGCCATCTGGGCACACTGCTGGCTCATGTTCAGCTTCCTGTCAATCCAAACTCCCAGGTCCCTTTCTGCCTGGCTGCTCTCCAGCCACTCTGTCCCCAGCCTGTAGCGCTGCATGGGGTTGTTGTGGCCAAAGTGGAGGACCTGGCACTTGGCCTTGTTAAACATCATACTACTGGATTCAGCCCATCTATCCATCCTGTCCAGGTCCCTCTGTAGAGCCCTCCTACCCTCCAGTAGATTGACACTCCCCCCCAACTTGATGTCATCTGCAAATTTGCTGATGGTACACTCAATCCCTTCATCCAGATCATCAATAAAGATATTAAATAGAACTGGGCCCAACACTGATCCCTGGGGGACACCACTAGTGACTGGTCGCCAACTGGATGCAGCACCATTCACCACCACTCTCTGGGCCTGGCCATCCAACCAGTTCTTAACCCAGCCGTGGGCTGCCAGCTTTTCCAGAAGTATGCTGTGGGAGATGGTGTCAAAGGCTTTGCTGAAGTCCAGATAGACTACATCCACAGCCTTCCCCTCACCCACTAGGGGGGTCACCTGGTCATAAAAGGAGATCAGATTGGTCAGGCAGGACCTGCCCGTCCCAAACCCGTGCCGACTGGGTCTGATCCCCTGTGTGTCCTGTAGGTGTCATGTGATCGCACTTAGCATGATCTGCTCCATAACCTTGCCAGGCACTGAGGTCAGGCTGACAGCCCTGTAGTTTCCCGGGTCTTCCTTCCGGCCCTTCTTATGGATGGGCGTCTGTAGCAAGCCAAGCGTGAGAAAAAGAAGAGAAAGGCCTGAGGAATTTCTAGATGACCTTGTATTGTTTTCTCTAAGCCATGATTTACTGCCCAGAAATGAGCTAAGCTCTCCAGTTTGCAATTCACCATGTGAGAGTGTGAAAAAGGGTAACTTGAAACTCCAAGGTCTGTATGTGTGGTGTCTGTGTGATAGGCCAGCCTGAGAGAGTGATGGATGTGTGACTTGCAGTTGTGTTCTGTCTTAATTTGCTTAACCACTTCCAGCTGAAAGCGAATGAGATAAAAACGCTGGATCATGGGCAATAAAGCAATTTCTGTCCATCAAGCCAGGAGTCCGTGATTCATTCCGTCATAGGCGTCACATTAGCCAGCTTCCAGTCATCTAGGAACTCCCCGGTGAGCCAGGACTGTTGATAAATGATGGAGATTGGCTTGACGAGCTCTTCTGCCAACTCCCTCATCACCCTAGGATGGATCCCAACTGGTCCCATAGACTTGTGAGGATCCAAGTGGCTCAGCAGGTCGCTAACTTCTTCCTCCTGGATAATGGGGGCTATTCGGCTCCCCGTCCCTGTCTACCAGCCCAGGAGGCCAGTTGTCCTGAGGACAACCTGTCTTGTTGAAAACTGAGTCAAAGAAGGTGTTAAGTACCTCAGCCTTTTCCTCGTCTTTGGTAGCTATGTTCCCCTCAGTGTCCAACAAAGAATGGAGGTTCTCCTTGCCCCCTCAGTGAAGAGTCGAAGCCTACTCCAGCCAAAAACCCTGACTGGGAATTGTACTGATGCCTCAGAGCTTTTTTGATTTTTAAATTTTTATAGATTTTAGAAGTAGATGTGTAGTGAATGCAGATTTTAATGTAGCTGTATTATATCCCTTACCCTGTAGCATAATGTTTACACATACCCAACCCTACTGTCCCGTCTCATATCAATCCCTCAAAATTCTGTTAGCGTGTTTAGTCTTCTTTTCAAGGTAGAATTGTAGAAAAACACCTTAAGGCCTGGACCAGAAGATATTACACAGACACAGTGACCTTCAAGCCCAGAACTTTGGAGGAGCTCCAAGGACTGTGCATGCCTTGAGGAAGATGAAGACAAAGAAGAAGGGGTCCCAAATGCTCCCAGACTCAATTCCCGAAGGGGCATGTCAGGGGGCAGAACTGGGGGTGGACAAATGGGGATTGGATGGACCTTATTATAAAATCATAGAACCAGTGTCTGAGTGCGCGCGAGTGGTATGTATTCCTCTAGGCCTAAGGACTCATTAAAGCTCCTGCTCTCTTTATCTGATCTCCTACACTAAATTGGCCTGGAGTCTTTTTCTCCGCGGTCTTTTAGGCAACAGTATACTGATGGAAGCAGCTTTGTTTGGGAAGGAAAATGAATTACAAGGTGTGCAGTGACAACTGCCAACAAGGTAATCAAATCACAGGCCTTACCATCTAATGTCTCTGCTCAGAAAGCAGAACTAATTGCTCTTAGCCCTGAACTAAAGTCAAGGAAAAAAATAAACATTTGGCATTGAAAACTTTCCTTGAAATTGGAAACCATTTCACTGACAAATCTGCAAAAGAGGCAGCAGAAAAAGGCATTCTGGCTTTAGTCCCCCAAAAAAGGAGGTAGCGTTACCTAAATTTGCCCTAAAGTACAATAAAAAAGGACTTTCAGTTAATTGAATCCCTCAAAGCTAACTTTCAAGCTACCCCTACAGGGCAGGTGATAGTCCCCACCTACAATTATGGGAGAAATAATTAAAAGAGAGCATGAAATAACCTAAACACTGGCAATAAAATAACTGTAGGAGTCACAAAAGCTAGAAATCTTCCTGGAGACTGTTGGCAAATAGACTTTACTGAGTTACCCTGGAAAGAAGGATATCAATACATTTTAGTGCTAATAGATACTTTTAGAAAATGGTCAAAAGTCACACCAATAAAGCAAGAGTAGTAAATGTTCTCTTAAACCACATTATTTCCAGGTTCAGATTTCCTCTAGGAATGTCATCAGATAAAGGATCACATTTTATTGCATCAGTGGTACACAAGATAAGTAAAATTTGTCAGAAAACCTCAATGACGTGGGTGCAGGCCCTACCTATTGCATTGCTGAGAATTCAGGTTCGACCTAGAAGAGACAATTTAAGCCCTTATGAACCAATGTACATGTTAGAATCTACTCTGCAGAAACTCCAGAGATTCGTGTTGACATCTCGACCAGCGGGATTAGATGCCCCAGCTCATCCGTTCCTGCCCGACCATTAGGTCTACATCAAGTGCTGGGACTCCGAACCCCTACAAGCGAAGTAGAGAGAACCTTTCCAGGTTTTGTTGACCACATTTACAGCAGTTAAAGTTGCAGAAAAGGGCCTTGGATACGTTATTCTTGAGTTAAGAAAGCTCCATTTGATTGGAAAACTGAACAGACTGGACCCTTAAAATTATCATATGCGTTTGCATATTAGCTTGTGAATCCGAAAAATCGACCCGAAAAACTGCTCAGAGACTTTTTTATCTTTAAGCAGCAAGGTATTTGTTTATTCAACGTCGGGAGCAAACCAGTTCGCGCTGGACAAACCTGCTTAACTTCCAAGTGCAAAACTAAGCCATTTTATACACTTTAGATACATGGTTACATCATTTATTATACATATTAATAAGTAGGTTAGTCTCTGGGCGGAGTCTTTCCAGACATGCGCAGTCTTCTACTGTGGGGGTCTTCTGCTCAAGCCTTCATCCCTCTGGTGGTCGCCATGGATGTCTTCCTCAATTTGACCTCTTCAATTAGGTGACCTGAATTCTTCAAGCTTGCAAAATCCTGGCTCTGGGCCTTCTAGATCTTATTCAAACGTCTAGTTTACCTAATTTATTACTATGTGTGTGTACTACTCCTATTCTTTCTATGATAAGGCCTTTGGTCCAGTGAGCAGAACAGAACATGATATTAACCAGTGCTCCTAAAATGTTCTTCTAGTAAAACAGGTATTGAGGTTTCTTAGCAGGCCAAGATATCTCAGTTAACTCTTTTAGGCCTGGCTCCTGTTTCAGTCCCCCCTTTTACTTATAACTTATGAATTCTTTCGTCAAGTTCTAATGGGTTTTGATAGGTATGAATCACTGCCCACATTATCTGCATCCTTTTGACTATGGTACTCAATTTGTACCATAGCCAGGCATTTAAGAGGGATAGCAGAATCATAGCAGCTATTTAAACCAATATTGGATGTATTAAATAGTGAAACACTTGTGATGCTGTAGGGGAGTACCCTGTAAAGATGTCCTATCAATGATGTTCTCCTACTTGCTCTACCTTTGTGTTTTATTCACCTCTTGCACCATCTTTTCTATATCCGGGTGTTCAAGCATCTTTTGGAAAGACTTATGTCTATCCCTATTTGTAATTTATGTACATCGTGATACAACAAATAGTTTTCAATTAATTGCTCAGTAGTTATTGGAATGGTATAGTTAAAATCACAGCCTATTATTTTAGTAAAACAAAAAATTAGTATCACTCAACTTCATGACAAGTATCTATGGTAAAATTAACACAAAAGATTCTAATACATGCACATCCATTTCCTACGTTATAGACTTGTGATTGGGTTTTAGTATGGGGAAGCATTTCAAAGGTACACACACTATCTTCAGTATCTAAGCATAAATCTTCATTTTCTACTACAGCATTTTCACAGATATATCCTAATTGTCCTTTAGGAATACATGCCTCAGTACTGATTGACTGCCACTTTTTCTTGGTGTGATTGTAACTTGCCCAAACATTATGGCCTATGGGTCTGATAATTATGTTTTGGTGTATGGCTCCTAATGTCAAGATAGGAAAGATGGCCTTTTCTTTGGCTGCACTGATAGTGAGTGATCGCAAGTGCAAACCTTTTATTGATGCTGCCAGCATAGTTGGCAATCTTGGTAAAATCTTCCACAGTGTGGTTAGCTACTAATGTCAACAATCTGACTGCCAATGATTGTGTTTCTGCCAAAGTGAGCAAAGATGATCCTAAAGGGACTTTAAGCTTTCTCAGATCAGAAGTGACGGCACTTAGTTTATTCACTAACACTTCTTGGTCTATGGTGTTTAGTACACCCAATCCTGTGCCAAACCATGCATTCCAACCCTCTAGACTTTGCTGAATATAGGACTGACAGTCTTTTTGTATGTGTGATATGTTTACTTGAATGTTTATTTGAACTCTTTTCAGTGAATATGTGAACAGTAGCTTCTGCTCATTTGCCAGCAAAAGTTAAATTGTGGACACTCTCACAGGTTAAAGAAGGAGTTGTAGAACTGGTGGTAGTCTTAGTCAATGGGGTGGTAGGAGATTTGCTGGTTGGAAATCTCCTGGTTATATTTCCTTCCCTGAATGTCCCCTGACACATCACAGAAACTGATTTATCTAGAGTGAAGGTGTGCCAACATTGATCAGCCACTAATTACGTTTCACAGTAATGTCAATTTTGGGTGACCATCTAACCTGTGCCTATTAAAACACTTGCATCGTATGGGGTATCAGGATTTTACCAATTATTCAGTACCCGTGTTCCTTGGAGGACTATAACAGATGTATTGTATTGGTTCATTTGGGCTGGTTAAGGCAGAAGATCTGGTTGTAAATAAAATAACAAATCAGAGACCCCATTCTAAGCCTGAGACCATAATGAGTTCTGGGCAAGGGCTTGATCTAACACCAGTGTACTTATCAGTCCAAAGGTCAGCATTGAGAAGGTTTGAGAGTAGATAATTCCTCTCCCGAGGTCCATGCTTCCTCTGGAGCCCTCCTGACTCGAGAGTAGTGGATCCACGTGGGTTTCTCTTTCACCCGGATTGCTGTGAAGGTGGTCATCAGCACCTGGTAGGGTCCATTCCACTTCTCTCGTAGTGGTTCTCCTGAAACATTCTTAACATATACTCAATCACCAGGATTGAATGGATGTAATTTACAATCAGGTTGCTTGGGTTGGTGTTCTATAACACCATAGCATTTTTCTGCTATTGTTTTCCTACAGCCATAACATAATCATACACATACTGATTACCAATTTGATCCAAAGCTTCACTATTTACAGCTTGCATCATGTAGGGTCTGCCAAATAGAATTTCAAATGGACTCAATTTCTCTTTTAATCTCGGCTTGACCCTTAGCCTGATTAAAGCAATAGGTAAAGTTTAATACCAATGAAAATTTGTTTCTTGACATATTTTAGCAATTTGTTGCTTAATGAGATGATTCATCTTTTCTACTTGCCCACTTGCTTGGGGTCTGTAGGGCATATGCAGTTGCCAATTGATTTTTAGTGCTTTACTTATTGCTTGTACAATTCGTGCACAAAAGTGTGAACCTCTATCTAAAGAGATGCTCTTAGGCATTCCAAACCATGGTATAATCTCATTCAACAAGGTTTTAACCACTCCTTTTGATTCATTTGTTCTACATGGGAAAGCTTCAGACCATCCAGAAAATGTGTCAGTCAAAACTAAGAGATAACAGGACCCCCCCCTTTTCTTGGGAGCTCAGAGAAATTAATTTGCCAAATTTCACCTGGGAAATGCCCTTTGCTTATTGCCCCTTGGAGTATTTTTGTTCCAGTATTTCAGACAAAGTTCACATTGGGATGTGACTTGCTCTATTGTGGTAAATAAATTTGGTCCTGCCACTCTGGTCATTAAATGCTAATAGAGTGAGTCCAAGCCCCAATAAGTTTTATCATGTTTTACTTTTACAAATTGCCACACTAATTTTTCTAATAGTATTAACTGACCTGTTTTTAGTTAACCTCACCCATTGTCTAACAGCTTACCTTCATTTTCATGTATCCACTTATAATCTGTTTCTTGATATTCTACCTGTTGATCTGTGCCTAGTTCTTCTAGCACTAAAGCTGCTACTGGTAGTTCTTTACTTCTTGCAGTAGCTAATTCAGCTTCTGCATCAGCTTTTCTGTTTCTTATTTCTGGGACAGTGTTACCTTTCAGGTGTCCTCGGCAGTGCATAATTGCCACCTGAGAGGGGAGTTGTACAGCTTCTAGTAATTGTAGAGTTTCTTCAGCATATTTCCATCCTGCTCTCCCCTTATCATCAAAGAGGGAAAAGATGCTTTTTGGGGCATGGTTTGCCTAACCTGCTTTAAACTTCCCTGCTATATCAATGGCTCTGTAAACACTGCCTTTTGCAACCAATCTTGTCTATCTTGCATTGGCCTCTTTAGCCACCAGCGCGCCTGTAGCAAATGCGGGTAGAGTCCTTCCCAAATCTTCGTTCACGAAGCCTAGCCATGAACATGGAGGGATCAGAGTAGCATTTGAAACCTATCCTAAAAGCATAGAGGAGGCTGTTTTGGGTGGGTTATTCTGCATCAATCCCATCCATCTCCATTTTGCATGCATCAATTTTCTCCCCACCCTGTGCTTAAAATGGGACTGTAATAACCAACTGGAATGAAAGACTTGCCCAAATCGTTCTAACAGGAACGTAGCCTATGTACCCCCATGTGGTTGCGAGCTATGCTGGCGAGGGTTCATGCCTTCGGTAGGGTCGCCCATGCCAGACAGGTCAAAACCATAGGACCAGATAAACTACATCCTTGGGCAGGATGAGCTCATTAGCCTTCTGGCAGTCATCCTAGGAGAAGGACAACTCTCATCCCAAACCCGGGCAGATGGAGCTCGCTTAGCCCTGTAAGGGCATCCATCTAAGAGAAGGTCACTCTAATCAAACCTACGTCCTGAGGACCTCGCTGCCACCGTCCAAGCTTGCTCGGCCCTGGCAGATGAACCTCAGGATTAAAGGGTGGGTTCAGTTCCGCGCATACTGCATCTCACCTAAAAAATCCATTGCGCAGGCTTGAAGGCTTTACCCACATGCAAAAAGTCCTGCAGCGACGGGCGAGGGTCGAAACGGTAGGTGAATGGTGCACTGGGAGCCACAGACTCAACCCTGCATGCAGGCGGTTCAGGATATTGGTCATTTGAGACTGACGGAGATGAGAGTCTCTTGGGGCAGCACCCTGAACGACCAAGCAGCCTTTTCAAGGACAGCACTGCTTGCTCCACTAGGAGAGGGGCCTAGAAAAGGTGGCCTAAACAAAGCTCATCTCCACCTTCACCTGGTTGGTTAACCGCAGACCAACGGGCATCTTCTTCCAATGCGGTCGCACAAAGAGCAAAAGACAAAGGCTTGCACCTGCCTCCAAAGGTGTACCTAAATTAACTCTAGCATGCTGGAACATCAGAACCATGCTCAACTCTGCCAATAGCGGACGTCCTGAGCGACGTTCTGCCGTAATTGCCCATGAGCTGGCTCGTCTCAACATCGACATTGCTGCTCTCAGTGAAGTTCGCCTTCACGAGGAAGGCAGCCTCAGAGAACATGGTGCCGGTAACACACTCTTTTGGTCGGTAAGCCCAGAACCGAAAAACATCTCTCTGGTGTCGGCTTCATGATCAAAAACTCCATTGTCCCTAAACTCGAAAATCTGCCAACAGGTCACTCTGACCGCATTATCTCCCTACGCCTTCCACTAATCAACAACCAACACGTTGTCATCTTCAGTATATATGCCCCAACTCTCCAAGCTGACTCTGCTGAAAAAGAAAAATTTTACACTGACCTGCGCTGCCTTACCCAAAAGGTGCCCGCAGATGATAAGATCATTATCCTTGGTGATTTCAACGCCAGAGTAGGTAAGAACTTTGAAGCCTGGAAAGGAGTATTAGGCAAGCATGGTGTTGGAAACTGCAACGATAATGGTCGACTTCTGCTAGAATTCTGTGCGGAGCAACAGTTTACCATCACCAATACTATCTTTCAGCAGAAAAATAGTCTGAAGGCAACCTGGATGCACCCCAGGTCTAAGCATTGGCACCTCATTGATTATGTCTTGGTGCGACGGAGTGATGTCCGTGATGTCCTCCATACCTGCGTGATGCCCAGCGCAGAATGTCAAACAGACCATCAGCTTGTGCGCTGTAAACTCAACTTTTATCTCAAATTCAAACCCAAAAGGGGCAGTATCCCAAGGAGAAGACTCCAAGTTAACGATCTCCAATCAGCCACAGTAAGAGAAAGATTCCAGGCAAACCTTCAAACTAAGCTTGATAACCATTCCACAGATTCTGCAGATTCCTCTCCTGAAACAATTTGGCAGCATATTAAAAGTAGCATCCTGCAATCCTCTGAAGAATCCTTAGGGTTCTCCCTCAAGAAGAACAAGGACTGGTTTGATGAAAATAATCAAGAAATCCAGGAATTGTTGAGGAAGAAGAGAACCGCCCACCAAGCACACCTTGCACTGCCATCCTGTCACGCAAGAAAAACAGCCTTTCGTCTTGCATGCAGCAAGCTCCAACAGAAACTCCGTGACATCCAGAACAAATGGTGGACCGATCTAGCTGCAAAAACTCAACTATGTGCAGATACAGGGGATCACAAAGGATTCTATGAGGCCCTGAAAACAGCATACGGGCCTACACACCAAGTCCAAAGCCCACTACTCAGTGCAGATGGTCAAACGCTTCTGACAGATAAAACATCCATCCTGAGTAGATGGTCTGAACACTTTCAGACTCTTTTCAGTACCAACCGTGTAGTCCAAGGCTCAGCAATTCAGTCCATCACACAACAACTGGTGAAATACGAATTGGATACTGCCCCCACTTTAGGAGAAACCCTCAAGGCCATACAGCAGGTGAAAATCGGCAAGGCAGCTGGGGTTGATGGAATCCCACCTGAAGTCTGGAAACATGGGGGCCTTGCACTCCATGCTAAATTTCATGAGCTTGTGGTGCGCTGTTGGGAACTAGGCGAACTACCATCAGACCTTCGTGATGCAGTCATCATCACCTTGTATAAGAAGAAAGGTACTAAATCAGACTGCTCAAATTACCGTGGTATTACTCTGCTCTCCATTGCTGGCAAAATCTTGGCAAGAATACTCCTGAACAGACTAATACCCGCTATAGCAGAAGAAATTCTACCTGAAAGTCAGTGTGGCTTCAGAGCCAACAGGAGCACCACAGACATGATATTTGTTCTCAGACAACTGCAAGAGAAGTGTAGGGAACAGAACAAAGGTCTCTATGTAACCTTTGTCGACCTCACCAAGGCTTTCGATACTGTGAGCAGAAAAGGTCTGTGGCAGATTTTGGAACGTTTAGGTTGTCCCCCCAAGTTCCTTAAAATGATCATCTCACTTCATGAGGATCAGCACGGCCAAGTCAGATATGGCAACACACTTTCTGAGCCCTTTCTAATAAAGAATGGTGTGAAACAAGACTGCGTTCTCGCTCCTACCCTATTCACAGTCTTCTTCAGTATGATGCTCCAAAGGGCCACGGCAGACCTCGATGATCAGGACGGTATCTACATTCGATATCGTACTGATGGAAGCCTATTCAACCTAAGGCGACTGAAGGCCCACACCAAGACCCTAAACCATCTTGTCCGGGAGCTGCTCTATGCTGATGACGCTGCCCTTGTTGCCCACACAGAAGCAGCTCTGCAGCGTTTAACATCCTGCTTTGCAGATGCTGCTGAGCTCTTTGGGCTGGAAGTCAGCTTAAAGAAGACAGAAGTTCTCCATCAGCCTGCACCTCAGGAAGTCTTCCATCATCCCCATATCAACATCGGCCAATCAGAACTCAATTCAGTCCAACAGTTTAATTACCTAGGCAGCCTCATCTCCTCAGATGGTAAGATTGATGGGGAGATAGACAATAGGTTAGCGAAGGCATATAGTGCTTTTGGAAAACTCCATAAACGAGTATGGCATAATAAACACTTGAAGAAAAGTACCAAGATCAGTGTTTACAGAGCCATAGTGCTGTCTACTCTTTTATATGGTTCCGAATCATGGGTCATCTACCACCACCACCTGCGTCTCCTAGAACGCTTCCATCAGCGCTGCCTCCGTACAATCCTAAACATCCACTGGTCAGACTACGTGACCAATACATCTGTTCTCGAACAGGCAGCAATTACAAGTATTGAGGCCATGTTACTGAGAACGCAACTGCGATGGGCAGGGCACGTCTCCAGGATGAAGGACCACCGCCTCCCTAAGATCCTGCTCTATGGTGAACTTGCCTCTGGCTGCCGCAAGAGAGGAGCGCCAAAGAAAAGATACAAGGACTCCCTGAAGCAACAACTCAGCCTTGGGCATATTGATCACCATAACTGGTCCACTCTGGCCTCTAATCGGGAGGCCTGGAGACACACCATTTATAACGCTGCTGATGCTTTTGAGAAAGCACGCAGATTCACCCTTGAGGAGAAAAGACAACGCAGAAAGAATCGAGCCTTGCAGAATATACCCTCTAAGGAGTCTTTCTGCTGTGTCTTTTGCAACCGGACTTGCCTTTCTCGTATTGGCCTTTTTAGCCACCAACGCGCTTGCAAGAAAAGTGGGTAGAGCCCTTCCCAAATCTTCGTTCGCGAAGCCTAGCCATGATGATGAATAACCAACTGGGTTTTCCTGCTGGATTTATCTGCATCTTGAGTCCAGAGGAGGGAGATGCTACCCAACACATCCACACAGCTCCAGAGTGAGTGGCAGTATTTTGGGGAGTGGGTTTGGGAAATGGGTGGAGTGTTTCACCATTTCTGGGAACAGCACATCAGTTTGGATGGTGGATGTTTTGCGGTCCAGCCTTTCTTCTTTGCTGGGTCTCTGGCAAATCAGCCGAAATGCCAGAATTTCTTGACAGCAGAGCACAGCTCTGAGTTTTGTTTCTTCCAGCATCTACAGAAACATGCCGCCAGAACCAGCTGTCTGACCTCACAGAGAGAGCACAGCACCGGTAGGTGGCAAGAAGTGAGGCTGGCTATTAAAGAAAGGGAGGTGGCAAGTGCTGGGTGTGTCATTAGTGCCACTATTAACGCTGAGGGTTAATGAAGTTTGTAGCGGTGAGAGGCAAAGATGGGAGTCATTTCAGGTAGTGTTCAAAGCATTTACCAGGCTGCACAAGACCCTCAGTGGGACCAGGAGGGCGAGTCTTGCAGCATGTGCAGTACCTGCCACTCAGGGAAGCCAATATACTGTATGGTCCCCCTTGAGTTTTTTAGAGATAGCCCAAAATCCACACCGAATAATGCCCATCCTCACCCCAGAAGGCAGGAGCCATTCATCAGCTGGCACTTCTTCCAAGTGTCAATATACAGAAGACAGGAGCATCTTACAATTGCTAGGGTAAAAAAAATGAAGAATATCTTTTAAGAGAGAGCAGAAATGCTCCTAGTAGGTGGGTGCATGTGATGCAATGTGAACAAGGTTAGCAAATCCCCTGCACAGCACTATAAGGTTCTATCCTGAGCCCAGGAGCTCACCTTCCCAGTCCAAGAGGAGCCCTCATCATGAGAGCTTGCACCTGTGGAGCTCCTGCAAGTTCCAAATTCCCATTGGATCTCTTAATTTAATTAACCTAAGTGACTTTGGAGGTTAGACCATTACTGTGCACTAGTTGGAGGCACCTGTTTGCACTCCAGCACCATGGCAGCAGCCATCCCAAGTACCATCCACAGTCCATCCCAAGGACTAAGGCTGAAGAGACGCTGTGTGAGATGCAGTGGGTGCTGGCAGCAAGCTGACACAGGTCTGGGCAACTCAGAAGTTCTTTACACTGAACTGACTTGAACTCAGGTTTGGGAAGACCCCAGCTACTGTGAGTCCTACTGTGCCACATCCTGACAATTCCCCCATGAATAAGAAGTCTGTAGCTAAAAATCAAAGATCCTCGAAGCCTGTTCCCTATTAAACTTAATATCCTGAACTTTATAGGTGTATGTCTGTGAAGTAATAGATAAAGTTAAAGAATAAGGAGTCCAGAAGAAAAAGACAGCTGGCATCTGATGGATGCTGATAAGGTCACGATGCACCACAAAAGTTCCCTGAGCATTAATAAACACCTGGATGCACCGAAGAATGGAGTGGTGTGGAGGCACCACAGCCCCTCTTCCAGACATCCTGCGGGAAGGGAACATGGTGACCCCTTTTGACCTGTGTCATCTATCCATCAAGAAAGAATAGGTGCTAACTTTACATAGATTTAACACTTATGACTAATCACACAAACTCCAAGAAAAAAAGGTATAAAAGGAGATTGAAATAGGGAAAGATTGAAGGAAGATTTCCATCCATACTGCTGGGGTCAGCTGACAAGTTGAACCTGCCTTCCTTTCCACCCCTCCCCCCGGGACACCAGTCGTGTGAGAAATTTAGGCTATGCATGTTAATCACTGCTTTTAAGGACTAAATCTTGCTTTTGCTTTATAATAAATTAGTAGATTGAAATGAAAAAACATTACTGTGCAGAAGTAATTGCATGCAGAGAAGAGAGGAGTGAGAATATGGGAGAGAAACAACTCTGCAGACACCAAGGTCAGCAAAGAATGAGGGGCAGGAGGTGCTCCAGGTACCAGAGCTGAGATTCCCCTGCAACCTGTAGTGAGGACCATGGCAAGGCAGGCTGTCCCCCTGCAGCCCATGGAGGTCCACAGGGGAAGCAGACATACACCTGCAACCCATGGAGGAACCCCACACTGGAGCAGGTGGATGCCCGAAAGAAGGCTGTGACCCCACGGGAAGCCCACGCTGGAGCAGGCTCCTGGCAGGACCTGTAGAACTGCAGAGAGAGGAGCTCATGCTAGAGCAGGTTTGCTGGCAGGACTTGTGACCTCATAAGGGTACCCATGCTGGAGCAGCCTGTGCCTGAAGGACTGTACTCCGTGGAAGAGTGACCCATGCTGGAGCAGTTTGTGAACTGTAGCCCATGGGAAGGACTCACAGAGAAGTTCATGGAGGACTGTCTCCCATGGGAGGGACCCCATGCTGGAGTAGGGGAAAGACTCCTCTCCCTGAGGAGGAAGCAGAGGTAGAAACAACATGTGATGAACTGACCATAACCCCAATTCCCTGTGTCCCTGTGCTGCTGGGGGGGAGGAGGTAGAGAATCATAAATGAAGTTAAGCCCAGGAAAGAGGGAAGGGTAGGGGGAAGGTGTTTTTAAGATTTGCTTTACTTCTCATTAACCTACTCTGATTTGATTGGTAATAAATTCAACTAATTTCCCCAAGTTGAAACTGTTCAGCCCATGACGGTAATCAGTGAGTGATCTCTCCCAGTCCTTATCTCAACCCATGAGCCTTTTGTTATATTTTCTCTCCCCTGCCCAGTTGAGGAGGGGAGTGACAGAGCAGTTTTAGTAGTCACGTGGCATCCAAACAAGGTCAAAGCACCACAGGTTCATAACTCTCGATGTTTGTGCTCTCATGATGCCAAAACTTGGCGCAGAAGCACACAGCCCAGATGCAGTTTTATTTGGTAATAAATAGCTTAAATCTCATAAACCATTTTTTATTCTTAAACATGTAAAATTAAAAAAGAAAAATGTGTGGGTTTTTTTTTTTCCTACCTTCCAATAATTTCGGAAAAGTAGCTTATACTGAATTGAAACAGGAGCCAGGATTAAAAGAGTTAACTGAGATATCTTGGCCTGCTAAGAAACCCCAATACCTGTGTTGCTGGAAGAACATTTTAGGAGCAATGGTTAATATCATGTTCTGTTCTGCTCACTGGACCAAAGGCCTTATTATAGAAAGGAGTAGTACACACACACAATAATAAATTAGGTAAACTAGACGTTTGAATAAGATCTAGAAGACCCAGAGCCAGGATTTTGCAAGCTTGAAGAATTCAGGTCACCTAATTGAAGAGGTCAAATTGAGGAAGACGTCCATGGCGACCACCAGAGGGATGAAGGCTTGAGCAGAAGACCCCCACAGTAGAAGACTGCATGTCTGGAAAGACTCTGCCCAGAGACTAGTCTACATATTAATATGTATAATAAATGATGTAACCATGTACCTTAAGTGTATAAAATAGCTTGCTTTTGCACTTTCAAGTCAAGCAAGTTTGTCCAGCGTGAGCTGGCTTGCTCCCAACATTGAATAAACAAATACCTTGGTGCTTAAAGATAAAAAAACATCTCTGAGCAGTCTTACGGGCCGATTTTTCGGATTCAGAATAACGGCACTCATCCCATGGCTCAGCTGAAATAAAGACAAGACAAAAATAAAATAAAAATTTAGCTATGTTAGTGTGACTTTGCAAAATTGTAACTGCTTAAAAGAAAGTTGCTGCCCAAATGGTGGGCAATTAAGATAAAACTAGCTTACATAAACAAAAGGAACTGTCAGGGAAAGCAGGAAAGACTTTTAGCACATAGCATTGCAAGGGAGACAAGAGGGGTGGGGGGAACCTAAACTGTTTGAAATGATAAAACTTTATGTAACTACTCTATAATAATAAGAATAGGAGTTAGGCAACCAAATGACTATTTAGATAAGGCAGACTTTGTAAAGAGTGTATATGATAGACAATTTTTGAAACTCACTCCTTCCAAATGTATAAAAAGCTGTTGTGTTTCTTTTCTCAACGGAATGGAGGGGGAGGGGGGGCGAAACCCCTCTGCATCCCCCGGTCGTGATACAAGTATGCTTTACATATTGTTTAAGGATTTCTTTGAATCAGTTTGGCGAGTCAGTCAGGAGAAGACCTCCGCTCCTCTGTGAAGACCCTCTGGAACCGGGGACCTGGGATGTTACTCCAGTGAGGCTCCCCGGGCTCCGCTGGATCATCACAGGAGCGGACGAAGATCCTGTCCAAAGGTATACAAATTCTAAAGCACTCTTTTTTTTTTCCCCTAGGGTTTTGGGAAGGAAACCATAAGTCATACTCTGGTTTTCTAGGGCTCTGGCTTGCTAGCAGCTAACAAGAGCTGCATGTTTCTAATTGTGGGTTTGAGTCCCACTAGAAAGTTGCATAGGCTTTGATTGTGAGTTAATCTCACCAAAGCTATACCAAATTCCTCAGGCTAAGAGGATTTGGACGAAAGGGATGGATGTTTTTAGGTTTACCTTTGTGGTTGGATTTTGGACTTGGACTTGGTATTGCGATCATTGTAAGTCTGGTAATATATTATCTTTGGGTTTGTTTTAAACCATCTGTGGGGATCCCTTGTGTGTGCTGATTGTATCATTTGCTTTTGTTTGTGAGTATTGTCTTTTATGTCATAAAATTACTGTTGTGTGTTAAGTAACCAAATATTGGGAATTATATTTGTTGCTGTTTTATTTCCAACCACGGCAAAAAGAGTACCTCCATGTGTTTATGGGAGATAGTGGTTTCATGGTTTACAGAAATAATTGGGCAGGAAACTCACTCAAACACTTATTGTTTGCAGGAATTAGGCCCAGAAGTTTGCTGGCCGCTTGCAGATGCCACAACCTCCAGGCCTGTCAGCCTCTCTGCCAACAGCAAACAGAAGTGCTAACCCTTATCTGTGCTCAATTTGTAATAATTGTTCACCTTGTATATTCGTAATCTGTGTTAAATGTTGGCAATTTCGGTGCGTTAACCTGAGAATAGGGACAGGATTGGCACTGGGGGATTTAGAAGTAAAAGACGAAAGCATGTGTATTTGTGGAGCGGTCTTACAAGGTTGGAGAGCACGTTGGCAAAGAGTTATAAATTGCACAGACGGAACTTTAGCATTAGAGTGGTTGAATTTAGATACTGTTCTTATACAGTGCCAGAGGGAATAACAAGATCTGTATGTGAAACGAGGCAAAAGGAATAGAGTTAGTTCTCCTTTTTGTTAGTATCCAGATTGTGGAGATTGCTACCCTGTGTTAGTGGATGTAGTCTGTAGGGAGTGTGGATATTTTAGGGCAGTAGAACACACATTTTGTTCCCAATGTCAGGCTGAAAATTCCTGCAAGACAACAGAACAGGAAGTACTAAAACAACTGACAGAACTGGTTCAAAGCCTTCCTGCTTTAAGGGCTAATTGAGCCCGCAGACAATTGAAACTGGTGCTGTGTGGTGTGTGTGGTGTGTACTAGAAGTGTGTGACTGAAACGTGCAAGTAACCACAGAGTGAGTTGGAGCTTGAATTTGGGTCTCTGTTATCTTGCAAAGGGCATGGCCAGAGGGAGGCAAAGTGAAAGCTAAAAATGGGAAACCAGCTGGGAAAACAAGAGGTTGACAAAAGTCCTTTAGGATATATTTTAACACACTGGAAAGAAATAGGGGGACTCCAGGGTGGGAACACTAACAAGAAAACTCTAACCAAATACTGTTCCAAATGGTGGCCACTGTATAAACTAGGGGAAGGTGCAAAGTGGCCAAAGCGTGGATCATTAGACTATAATATCTTACTACAGTTAATGTTGTTTTTGCGAAGGGAAGGAAAATGGGATGAAGTAATTTATGCCGATATGTTCTTTTCTTTGAGGGAACACCCGGAATGGCAGAGAGAGTATGGTATTAATTTGGTCCCGCAAGATCCGTTTGTTCTAACTTTAGAACGAGAGAATGTAAAAGAAGGAATAGGGAAGCTTAAACGATGTTGTTCAGCATGTTCTATAGGACAGAGGTGTTTGAAATATAAGAGCAGTGAACTAGAAAGTGGAATTGATGATTATGTAAGTCCCTTTGGAGAAAGGGCAAATGACATAGCGGAAGAGGGGTCTTCCGTCCCCCCCTCAGGGCTGGTAAAAGATGAGGACAATAAATTGTCCTCATCCTCAGGACAGCAAGAGAGGGACAGAGAAAGGGGAAGAAGGGAAACTTCTCTTTCCTCATCCTTATCTCCCCTGAGCAGGTGAACACGCAGCAAGATGAGGGCAAAATCTGTCTCACCACATGCAGGGGCCAGACAAATTATACAAGCCCCTTTAAGAGAAACTGAAGGTCCTCAGGGACCTATAAAGCTTAAAGTTAATTTCTCTATGGGAGATCTGGAAAATTGGAAGAATATTGCTCGTAAATATAGATATGACCCGGTTGGGGTAGCAAAGAAGTTTAAAACATATATTAAGGCTTTGGATCCAGACTGGGAAGATATCGATTTGATGCTAGATGCTTTGACACAAACTGAAAAGGAGTTAGTATTAAAAGCAGCCAGGGCACATGCCCCAACTATGTTAAGGCCTGATGACGATTTAAATATTTTCTTTCCACGAGACAAACCACTTTGGGACTATAATAATCCTGACCATTATCAACTTCTCCAGAGATACCAGGGGTGGGTGGCTCACGGAATGGAAAATGCAGTTTCCAAAGCTGTAAACTGGGGTTCTCTTTATGCAGTAAAACAAAACATCGGAGAAACCCCCACTGAATTTCTAGATCGATTAAGGGAAGCAATGCGAACTGACACCACCTTGGACCCGTCAGGGGATCAGGGCAAACAGCAGCTAATCTCACTGTTTCTGGGTCAATCCTCAGATGACATCTGATGCAAGCTACAAAAATTAAAAGTTGAAGATCAAACAGATATTGAAAAATTAATTGAGGAGGCACAGCAGATATACAGGAACAGGGAAGGGGTAGAAAGACAGAAATTAGGTAAAACTATCATCACAAAGGCAACTATCGCCGCCCTGGATAGGAGAGGCCCTTGCTCTGGAAGACCTGGACAACACCCTGGAAACAGTGCTTATCAGAAATTGAGACCAAACCAATGTGCAATTTGTAAACAAAGTGGACGCTGGAAAAGAGAGTGCCCCCAAAATAGACCAAAACCTACTTTGGTGGCAGAATTAGACCAGGACTAAGGGGGACCGGGGGGTTTGCACTCTAGAGACCCCCTGGTTATAATGGAACTGGGGAAAGACAAACATAAAATAGAGTTTTTGGTAGATACTGGAGCAACATTTTCTGTGTTAAATCAGGAACTAAATGTTATAGATAATGTATCTTTGAATGTTGTTGGGGCTACTGGTCAAATTGAGAAGGTATCTTTTATGAGAACTTTAAGTTTTAAATTAGGTAAGACTTTAGGTACACACAAGTTTCTTTATATGCCTCATGCACGTAAATTGCTTTTGGGACAGGATTTACTAGAAAAATTGAATGCAGAAATTAAGTTTAAAAATGGGAATATGCAAATTAAAGTAAGAGAAAATGAACTAATCCAAGTCTTAAGTCTTGCTTCAATTCAGCCACAGATATTGGGAGAAGTGCCATCATCAATCCTTGATCAAGTCTTCCCTGGGGTGTGGGCTGATGGGACCCCAGGAAGGGCTAAAAACACTCAACCTATAGAAGTAAGGCTAAAACCCAGAACACAGCCTGTAAGAATCAAACAATATCCTCTCAAACTAGAAGATAAAAAAGGGATTAAAGAGATAATTGACAATTTTATCAAATTTGGGTTGTTAATTGAATGTAAATCAGAATATAACACACCTATATTGCCAATCCGAAAAACCGGATGGCAAAAATTATACACTAGTCCAAGATCTCAGAGCTATTAATAAAATTGTTAAAGAGCTCCACCCAGTGGTAGCAAACCCATAAACACTTTTGACCAGACTAAAAAATGAATATATCTGGTTTTCTGTCCTAGACTTAAAAGATGCCTTTTTCTGCCTGCCTTTGGACCCCAAAAGTCAAAATTTGTTCGCCTTTGAGTGGGAAAATCCAGACACCGGTCGCTGATCCCAACTCACCTGGACTGTATTACCTCAAGGATTTATAAATAGTCCTACGATATTTGGGAACCAGCTTGCAAAAGATCTTGAAGAATGGACTGCACCGTCAGACAGCAGAGTCCTCTTGCAGTATGTGGATGATTTGTGTGCTGGTTTAAAAGTCAACCAGCAGGGGAAATGAACTCAACTCAAAAGAGAGATTATAAGTCAGAATAACAATTTATTAAAATAATACAACAAGTACAATTATACAGACAGACAATTGGTTTTAACCCACAAAACCCAAGTGTATAACCCAGCACTCTGGGGCATGAACAAAAGTGGTGTTCCTTGCCCCCCCCCCCCGAGTCCAAAGTAAAGGGAGAGGGGAAAAACCTGCTGGTGGGAGAACTGCTGCAGTCTGGTCAGAAAGTGGTGATTGCAGTTCAGTTGAGGGTGGTGGTCTCAGTCTGGTTGAGAGCGGTGAGCTGCAGTCTGGTTGAGAGCGGTGAGTTGCAGTCTTCCTCTGGATCCCATGAGTGGTAAAAAGGTTCCGAAACTCCAAGTTTATATATTCTCCAGTTCAGACGGGAATGCTCAGTCCCTCCCTCAGAGCGGGGAATTCCATAAAAGGGTATGAGGATGCTCAGTCCTTCCCTCAGAGTGGGGAATTCCATAAAAGGGTATGAGGATGCTCAGTCCTTCCCTCAGAGCGGGGAATTCCATAAAAGGGTATGAGGACAGGAACATCTTCCTATCTCGCAGGCCTCTACTCATAACAGTTTCTGGGAAATGGCATGCAAGGCTATAGAATACACAGTTTTGGGTTACACCCATCCAGTGATGAATTGGTCCCAGCCGTTCTAACTAGGACAATTTGTTAATTGCCACCAGGACCCAGGACGACTGTGAAAGCTGGACTGTAAGCTTTTTAAACTTTCTGGGACTGAAAGGGTACAAGGTATCCAAGAATAAAGCCCAGATTGTCGAGAAAGAAGTTATTTATCTAGGATATGAAATCTCAGGAGGACAATGTCAACTAGGACCAGAGAGGAAAGAAGCCATATGTAAAATACCTTTGCCCCAGACTCCAAAGGAGCTTCGCGCATTTTTAGGAATGACTGACTGGTGTAGCCTTTGGATCTACAAATATGGACTGATAGTCAAACCC
The DNA here is from genome assembly GCF_003984885.1 of Neopelma chrysocephalum. Classification (NCBI taxonomy): domain Eukaryota; kingdom Metazoa; phylum Chordata; class Aves; order Passeriformes; family Pipridae; genus Neopelma; species Neopelma chrysocephalum. The sequence goes on from NW_020925122.1 coordinate 93,624, forward strand.
CTATACCAGATTCTACAAGATGAGATTAAACAATTAGTGTGGACTGGAGAGGTTAAGCAAGCTTTCCATCAACTTGAGAAGGAACTGATGCAAGCATCTGCACTAGACCTTCCAGATGTGACTAAACCTTTTTTGCTTTTTTCACATGAAAGGCAAGGGAGTTCTAGCCCAACAGGTTGGACCATATTGCCAAGCAGTGGCATACTTCTCTAAACAATTAGACGAAGTAAGCAAAGGATGGCCAGGGTGTTTGAGGGCGGTAGCAGCATTAGTGCTGAACATACAAGAAGCCCAAAAGTTCACAATGGGACAGAAAATGACTGTTCTGGTGTCACGTGGTTTCAGCAGTGCTAGAATGGAAAGGGAGTCACTGGCTCTCGCCCTCCAGGTTTCTCAAATACCAAACAGTTCTAGTAGAACCAGATGACGTGGAAATCATTACCACTAACACCGTCAACCCAGCGACATTTTTATCAAGTTCAATGACTACAGGGGAACCAGTGTATCATAGTTGCATTGAAACAATTGAAGCAACATATTCCAGTTGACCAGACTTAAAAGATACACCATTGCCTGAGGTAGAAACGTGGTTTACCGACAGAAGCAGCTATGTGAAAAACGGAATCCGCAAAGCTGGATATGCAATAACAACCACAGATCACATCATCGAAGTGCAGGCACTCTCTGCTGGCACGTATGCACAAAAGGCAGAGATAACTGCACTCACCAGAGCATTGCAACTAGGAAAGGGAAAAGACATTAATATTTGGACCGACTCGAAGTATGCCTTCGGAGTAGTTCATGCTCACAGAGCAGTGTGGAAAGGCAGCAGAAAATGGCCAGGTAGGACTTACCTCCCCAGTCCCTAATGGCAAAATCATAGAAGCAAGCTCTAATATATCATATTCAAAGGAAGATTTAACATTAATAAAAGATCAGCAAGCTCAACTCAAACGTAACATGTATCACTTAAAAACAGGACAAGTAGTAATACCTGAAAGGGTACTGTGGAAAGTTGTAGAGGTAGAACGTGACAAAACTCATTGGGGGGCAGATGCGCTGCATAAATACCTAAGGAAACAAATTATAGGATGAAATTTATACACTACAATAATCCAGGTCACTAAATAGTGCAAGACTTGCCTTCACAATAATCCTCACACAACCAATAAAATCAAGATAGGGACAATTGGCAAAGGTAACCTCCCAGGGCAACAATGGCAGATAGATTTCTCAGAGCTGCCTAGGAAAGGGGGTTACAGATACCTATTGGACTTAACAGATACTTTCTCAAATTGGCCAGAGGCTTTCCCAACCCGAAGCAAAAAGGCTCGAGAAGTTGTCAAGGTACTACTGAATGAAATTATCCCCAGGTTTGGAGTACCTGACATCATCTCCTCGGACCGAGGACCACATTTTGTAGCTAGTATTATACAAAAGATTAGCAACATTCTGCAAATTAATTGGCAGTTACACACTCCATATCGACCACAGGCAAGTGGTCAGGTGGAGAAAATGAATCATTTGATAAAACAACAATTGGCAAAAATCTGTCAAGAAGTAAATCTGCATTGGCACCAAGCCTTACCTCTAGCCTTATTGCGAATAAGGGTCAAATCAAAGACTAAAGGGCTAAGCCCTATAGTCTTTATAGCATACGGAAGACCCTATGGGAATTATTATCAAGGAGAAGACTTCATAGAAGTTGGGGAAGGATATATATGGGAATATCTGATCTCATTGAGTAAACAATTGTCAGAAATTAACAAACAAGTAATGAGTACTCGTTCAAGGGGAATAGACCAACCCTTACATAACATTTCCCCTGGAGAGTGGGTGTATGTTAAAACTTTTTCAGGCCAACCACTAGATGAGAAGTGGAAAAGACTATACCAAGTGCTTCTGACGACCTTCACAGCAATCAAAATCAAAGAACAACCCACCTGGATTCATTATTCACGAGTGAAGAAGTCACCTAAAGAAACATGGACGTCAGAACCTGTAGGACCGACAACCCTCAAGTTTACTCGACACTAGCCATTGGAACTCTGATAAGTATAACTCTGGCTCCAGCCATTACCTTAGACTGGCTGTGGTCTCAGGCTTATATCAGATATTCTGGTATGTCTGGAAGACACATTTCTAATTTAAACCTGGCCACTGTGGTCATGCACAAAAATGAACCATATTTAGAACTGGAATAATTGGGGAAATACAGATAGGATGTAGAGGAATTAATATACCTGACCATGAGAAACAAATGTCCCAGACCCAAATCACTGTAAGAGAATCCATAGAATATAACAAGGGAAAACTGATTGGTAAGTCCGTCTGTGCGTCTGATCAATGCTGGCACAACTTTACGTTGGACAAACCAGTTTCTGTAGTATGTCTTTGGGCTACTTTGAAAGGAGACAAGGCACTATCAAAGAAATTTGTAATAGACACCATGTGGTAGTTTGAAAAAGGCTTTCCCCCTGGAGTTGGAAAGTAGTTAACCCCAGGGGTGGTGTTCTTAGTGTTGACTCAGTCAGTGTCCCGGAGAAATTAGCATATTACACAGACCGGAAAAGGAGACTGGTACGTAGCTGGAAGGAGAGGCAACCATGGTTTGAGACACCACGTGTTACAGCCGAGGGGCCAGTGAGCCCCACTGGGGGCCAAGGCCCCCAGCCCCGGTCAGGGCTGCAGGAGCCCAGTGCAGTGTTTAAACTGGACTGGGTGCCATGGCCAAAGGCTGGGGGAGTTTCTCCACTGTGAGTGGGCAGCAAAAGACACTGAAACAGCAGCATAGGCAGCACTGAATAGAGAGCTGTGGCTGAAAGCCAAGAAGATAGCCAGCGAGTAGCAAGATGGGATAGAGCCAGGCTGAGAGATGCAGAGATGTCCTGCAGAGAGGGGGTGCCAGCAACAGAGCAAAGAAAACTCAGCAGAGACTGTTTTGGGGTAAGACTGAAAATTAAATCCCCAAAACCTTTAGACCTCCTTTTGAAGGAGGGGTGGGCTTCCATTTAGCAGCAACTAAAGAGGGAGAGAGGAGCCGAGAGCTCGAAGATGTTCTGTGAACTAGACGAGGATGGTCAGACCAAGGAATGTGGGGGAAGTGGCCCCCCCTCATGTTTGCAGCCGAGATGGAGCAAAGGAGCTCTGCTAGAATGTTTGGGGCAAGAATTGAACTGAAAGCCCCTAAAACATTCTGACCCAGAGGAACTTAACCCCCCGGGGAAAGAGACTTTCACGGGATGCCCTGCACCCCGTGATGTGACCATGGTGAAGTGAGTTTTGTCCCTGCTTTGCAGTCCACGGGAGAGACCTTCGGTTAGAGCCGAAGGGCTGAGAGGGGTGAGAGAGAAACCCCTGCATTGTAATGAAGAGAGAGAGATGTTTTTCCAGCTACGATGAATTGGAACTGCTGCTTTGAAGAGGAGAGAATGTGCTGCCCGGAAAGTGAAAGAAGATGACTTCTTCTTTCCTTCTGGACTTTTACTGGGAGGAAAGGAGGGATGATCTATGTAAATATATTGCTTTACCATAGGAGAGATAGTTAAGATTGTTGTATATATATGTATTATAGTATTTATTGTGTTAGTAATAAATTTTAATATAATTCCCCCATGCTAGTAGTTGTGTCATGTCTGAAAACTTCTCTCACATTAAAACAAATTGTGGGGGGCTTTGAAAATTGGATTTTTGGGGAGTCAAACTATGACACACCACAACAACAGTATCTACTTCAACAACACAGACTTCTGCTAAACTGACTCCTTCCTCATATACACCCTCAGAATGTACAGAAAAAAGTCATAATCTTTCCCTCGTAGGACCTTATGTAATTAGACAATCTAATGAGTAGAAGTTACCCCTGGACCCTACATATTCACTAAAAAAGGTCCAAGTAAAAATCCAAACAAACATATCCTCTATAAAAGGGGATTGTCAGCCCTTCATTCTTCAAAGTCTTAAAGGATGGAGTGCTTGGTTAAGAACTAGATCCCGCCATGAAAGAACATGAAAAGATTTAACAGGGTGGTTTGGATCAGGACTAGGTGTATTAAATTCAATAGATCAGGAAATATTAATTAATAAACTCAGCACTGTAACCTCTGATTTGGGAAAACTGGAGGTAGCACTAAGATCATCATTAATGACTATAGCTGAAACACAATCTCTTACTACAGACTTGATGATCTTGTTAACTAAACACACATCTGAAGATTTTCAGGTTGTGACTAATGTTTTTGGAGGTTTACAAGAAAATGTCTCAATAGCAATACAGTGTATCCAAACCCAGCAATGGATAGAATCCGTAGCTGCAGGAGTCATAAGAGAAGGAACATCAGGAATTTTACCTCAAGAAATAAGAGAGATCATATCCAGAAATGACACCACAACCAAATTTGAGAAAGAACATCAGGCATGGTGGCAATTAGTAAACTTCACATATAACTCAAAGCAGGAGCAGAGAGAGGCATACGTTCTTACCATCCGTGAGGCAAAAGAACGGACCATATTTCCTGTCTTAGGAACAATACACCGGGACATAGTAGTTAAGCCCATGGGACATAATGTCTGGGCAAGCTATGACAGGGACATAGGGAGATGGCAAACTATCAGCACAGAAGCCTGTATACACAACTAGGATATGTATGTGAAAATGCTGTAACAGAGAAGGAGGATTTATGTTTAGATACGGAAGATAGTACATGTACTTTTGAAATGTTCCCAAATACACAGGCACAGTCCCAAGTATACTATGTAGGCAAAGGATGTGCATGCATCAGCACATATTGCACAAGTATAACTATTGATGATTGTGAAGAATCAACCAATGGTACTAACTTCTGTGTTTGCAATTTTACTAAAATAATAGGATGTGACTTTAGTTACACTGCTCCTGTGACCACCAGGCAATTGATCTTGGATAAATATATGTTATTTCATGAAGTGCCTAAACTACAAATAGGCATGAACATTAATATCCTCCAGAAAATGCTCTATCATCCTGATGTTGAACAAATGGTGGAAAAGGTAAAGGCTACTTCACGTTGCACGCTGTGGCAAGTAAAACACGACACCAGGGAGATTAAAAACATCATTTATGATGTGGCAAAGACTGGAGAACATCACTGGTGGAACATATTTCTGGGAACAACCAACATACAATCACCCACTGCAGCCCAGCTGTTTAACTTTCTGATTCACCAGGTCTTGGTTTTGATGCTGGCAGCTTTCCCCCTTACAATCATCAGTCTATGGATGTGGTGGAGAATTAAGACTATAGCACAACAAGTACATGTGCTCTAGACTGTACAAAGGGTGATGCAAAAGAATTTGCATTAGTTAAAAGAAAAGGGAGGAATTGAAATAAAGACAAGACAAAATAAAATAAAAATTTAGCTATGTCAGTGTGACTTTGCAAAATTGTAACTGATTGAAAGAAGGTTGCTGCCCAAATGGTGGGCAATTAAGATAAAGCTTGCTTACGTAAACAAAAGGGACTGTCAGGGAAAGTGGGAAAAACTTTTAGCACTGATGTCTGTTCAGCTGGTGCTAAGAAAAAATAACTCAGGAGCAGTTAATTGAAGGTGAGATAAGGAAAGGGTTTAATTGTGCCAAGGCAATAGATGTTACACGACGCGCCCCGCCTGTGCTTGAGATGTTACATTTTATAATAATATCTGTCCAATCCCAAGTGTGTCCACCCCGTAGTCTTTGCTCTGGTCCACCCCCCATCTCGCCCCCTGGGAATTGGGGCTGGGGGCTTTTGAGACCCTCTCTTCATCAATCCTCATCTTCTTCGGGGCACAGAGGGTACAGAGTCACCTAGTTCTTGACTCTGTTCTGTGGTTTAGGCTAAGATACAAGCATTCTCCAAACAGAACAGACCTTGCCTTGACAAGAGACTAAACATTTCTACTGGATTCGGGGGTAGGAGTGATATAGGGAGCATAGAATGGGGTAAGAGGGTTAAGGAATGTGTAAACTAAAGGGTGCTACAGGGTAGAGGGACAAGGGCTGCTGCTTTTAAAATCTACCTCTACTACTTATAAAACTTATAAGGCTTACAAAAATTAGAAAAATAAAAAACTAATAGGGGCTTAAGACATCAGCACGTAGCATTGCAAGGGAGAGAAGAGGGGTGGGGGGAACCTAAACTGTTTGAAATGATAAAACTTTATGTAACTACTCTATAATAATAAGAATAGGAATTAGGCAACCAAATTATTTAGATAAGGCAGACTTCGTAAAGAGTGTATATGATAGATAATTTTTGAAACTCACTCCTTCCAAATGTGTAAAAAGCTGTTGTGTTTCTTTTCTCGATGGAATGCGGGGGGGGGGGGGCGAAACCCCTCTGCATCCCCCGACCATGACAAAAGTATGCTTTACATATTGTTTAAGGATTTCTTTGAATCGCAGCCTCCAGAAATACCAGCAGACCCAGTTAAGAATTGCTTGCAAGAGAGGTACAGGGAATTTTCTGACCGGAAGCAAGGCAGGCAACTTGTGCTGCAGAGCCCACCCCTTGTCCCAGAAGTTCCCAACCTTCCAGCAGCCCTACATATGTGTAGTCTCCATATATAGTATAGATTTGCACAGCATCCAGGTGACTCACTGAATGGAGAAGTGGTGAACTGGAAGAAAAACACTCAAATATACAGGTACACTTTGGACCATCTTGTGAGAAAAAATTCCTCTTTTAAATTTAGAAAGATGGCACAAACTCAGGGAACAAAGAAACTATATCGACAAGGAAGAATTTATTCAGCACGCTGGGTCTTTCACCTAGTTTCTGGGGAAAAAGACCCCTTGGGTTTATGTCGTGACGCGGGAAGAACGAGATGCTCAATATGAGAATCAACAAGCTTCATTTATTGGTCATTGCTACCAGCTTAATATACACTTTATAATTAGCTCATACATATTGCAAAGCTAAGCTCATTATTGGTACTTACTTAAATGGTGATCTCACCTCTACTCCCTTCTTTTGTTTACACAGGTGGCTCTCAGTTGCTTTTGTTTTGCTAATCACAGCCTCCTGTTTACTAGCCAACTAGCATGTACAAGGACACTGTAATCTTGCCATGCCCTTGCTATCTCAGATTTTCTCACGGGCCTAGACAAGCTGTGTTCTATACTCTAACAGCCCGTCCATAGCTTTAGCCATATCCATATGTCCCTGTGATGCTAACCAATCTCCCACAATTCCCCCGTTCTTTTTATTCTGGGTCAAAAATACTTTCTCTGTCATAGTACTTACACGTTTAACAATACAAGAAAAAGCAATACGAACTATTACTAAAATTACAACAATTGTCAACAACCATCGTAGGCCTTCTTTAACAAAACTTAAAACCCATCCAGACATAGAACCAAAAATAGATTGAAGCCACGAGTCTATAGGACTAGTTGCTACTGTTACTTTCTTTGTGTGTTCTGTTAACCACTGTAGTTGTTTGTGTATGGAGTTACTATGGTCTGAGAGATTAAAACAACACATACCATCAAAGTCCTTGCAGCCGTGGCCTTGTGCTAACAACAGAAAATCAATAGCAGCTCGATTTTGTAAAACAGCATGGCATATACTATTAACGTCTTGTGCAAGCTCTACTATCACTCGGGTGGTTACATTTGATTGTTTCACAGCCCAGCATGCAAGTTTGCGAATAGATGTTAGCGCTTGTGCTGTACCTATCCCAGGGATAATGGATCCAAAAGTAGCAGCTGTCTTACCCCATAGTTCGACCTTGTCATCACAGTCTGAGGAAAGTTTGTCTAGGTTCCTCTTTTGCCTGCGTGATGAAGTCAGATTAGAGAGTTGTAAAAAAGATGGGGACAACAGTGTAAGTGACCCTATATAACAGGGCCCTCGGAAGGCACGCACAGAAATGCCAGGCCAAGCTCTGTCACCACAAATAAGAAACACACCTGGTGGAAAAGCACGTGCAGTGTTGTTAACCCAAATGCCCGGAGAGGAAGGCCTTGCTTCAACTCCATATGCCCCAAGGCCTTGGTTGTTACTATTATTAGTGCCACAATAATCTCCTGCATTTTTGTAATTAAACCCTGGGGTATGTGAAGTGACATTAGTCCAGCTGGACAAGTCGTGGCTTTGATAAACACTTAGCTCAGATTGAAATAATCCCAACATAAAACAGGTTTGAGTCCCATTGTCACTTGTATTATGTACAGACAGTGATCCCATTAAATCTAACTCTTGGGGATCCCAGAGCAAAGAGATGTTGAGAGCCTTTATAAGGCAGGCAGATGCATTAGAAATAACTGTTTCACTCCCACACAACGATGAAACCCAACCAGTAAACACTAAATTCAACTTATATACTGAACTAAAAGGCATGCCAAATAAACAAGTGCGAAAAGGATCTGAGGCAGATGCTAAAGACAAGCAAAAAGATGATTGACCTGTTTGATTTGCCCAGGTAACCCACATGTTTTTCTGAGGATCAATGGTGTGAAGAGTTTTAACACTGGCAATCATGCCCATGAAAAGAAGAAAACTTATTACACAGTCGTTCCCAATTTTTTGGGAACACAATGCAATAGGCAGGAAGGAAAAATTCCACAAAAAAAGCATACAAAAACCCTAAAGGCAAGAAATATATTTCAGCAGGGTTGTTCTGTCTCACTTTCCAACCTTCTCCCCCAGCCACACATTCTGCTCCTCACTTTACAAGTGTATTGGGTCTGGCTAAGATGGATTTCATTTCCCCATAGCAGCCTTCACAGTGCTGTGCTTTGCATTGGTAGCTAGAAAGGGGTTGATAACACACCACTGTTTTGGTTACTGCTGAGCAGTGCTGGCACAGCATCAGCACTGTCTCTCAACATTCCCCCACCCCATCGAGGGGTTGGGGATGGGCAAGATCCTGGGAGGGGACACAACCAGGCCAGATGACCCAAATTAACCAAAGGGATATTCCATACCATATGACATCAGCTCAGATATAAAAGCTAAGGCAAGGAGGAGGAAAAGGGGGCATTTGTTATTTACAGTGTTTGCCTTATGGAGCAAATGCTACGCATGCTGAAGCCCTGCTTCCCAGGAAGTGGTTGAACATCGCTTGCTAATGGGAAGTAGAGAATAAACCTTTTTTTTCTCTTTGCTTGTGTGCATGCAAACTTTCACTTTTGCTTTAGTAAACTGCCTTATCTCAATCTACGAGTTGTTTTCCATCTTATTTTTTCTCCCGTCCAGCTGGCAAGAGGAGTGGTAGAGTGGCTTGGTGGGCACCTGGCATCCAGCTAAGGTCAGCACACCACAAAGAGCAAGGTTAAAGGTTTTTCATACCAGTGCTTGCCGCAGAGGGTTCAGAGGATTTAAAGATACTACAAGATCCTCCCTGTTGCTGGACTCGTGGATGTTGGGTCAAGTCCACCTGGTGCTAGCCTCTGTCTACTTTTCACAGGCCAACAGCTACCAGCACTGGAACACCCACCTCCTGCCCCTTGGGCTCTGCACCTGGTCAAGAAGCAACTTTGAGGAGCTGGCAATTGCAAAGCAGAGAAACAAGCACTGGAGGTGCCCACCCCATCACCTTTCCAATCCTTTCCAGCACGGCTCCATGGCCAGTGGCTCACCACACCTGCAGTTTCTCTCCCTGCTTCTACAACAAAGTGGTATAGCTACTGTCATCCACAGGCAAAGGAGGACCTACAAAACCCATCAGGAAACACCTTTCCTACTCTTTAGCACAATTAACCCAAACCCAAGGGTGCAGCCAGCTCATGTCTATACCAGACCAGTACAATCTGAAACTTCTTATAGATCTTCATCTCAGAGGGTGGTGAGGCACTGGCACAGGTTGCCCAGAGAAACTAGATACCCCATCCCTGGAAGTGTTCAAGGACAGGTTGGATGGGGCTTTGAGCAACCTGATCTAGTGAAAGGTGTCCCTGCCCATGGCAGGGGGTTGGACTAGATGATTTTTAAGGTCCCTTCCAACCCAAACCATTTTATGATCCTTAATTTAGCAAAACCCCATTTGTGTATCAAGGTGAAGATGTTCTCCATCATATAACACAACAACATAGAGAAGAAGCTGACTTGGGCTGAAGTCAGAAGTTGCTCTGCTGAAGCAAGATGACAATTTTAGTTGTGTGTGACTAGCCAAGGTCTAACCAGCCGTGTGCCCAACACCATTGTTTCAGAAACATTTTGAAAGTGTAATTGAGGTGAAGGAGAAGAGGAGGCACTGAAGAGATTGAAATAGAACTTTAAGGCACTACCACAGCATAAGCAGTCGGGATTTCAGGCTGTAACCTGTCCCGTCATTATTGCTGAAGCATTTGGGAGGTTTATAATAGTTCTTTTATTCTGTAAAATTCACCCTTCCTAAAGGAAAATATTTATTCCACTCAAGTACAAATAATAGTTAAATACAGGCAGATTAGTTTAATAGCATAGTTATGCCTAATAAAGTGACTGTAAAACTAACCTCAATGCATTTCACATTAATTCCCTCTCAGTGACTCCAGATCTGATTTACTTTAACAAATCCCTGCTATTGAGAAGTGGCCACAAGTCTCCATGGTCCTGTATCAGCTGGCACTGCAAAAAGTCATTGTCGGGCTCAAAAATTCAAGATCTATCAGCTACATGGATTAAGCAAACCTATTGATCAGATCAGCTAGATAAGGAAGTTGTACAGATAGTGTCAGCAGCTAGGATTCCCCCATCATTATTTTTAAGCAGATTTCATAGAGGAGATGTCATTCTTGCCACTACTGTAGTAGGTGACCTTGGGAAATTGCCTCCCCTTGGATTAAAACCAAATAATGTTTAAACCATTCTCAATATATATATGTATGTATATGACACTAGGAAAGGATTGAGGCTTTTATTTTTCATCCAAAAATCTCAGCTTCTCAGCTTTGTCAGTTTTCTGTTTCATTTCCAAATCTATTTCCTGAAGAAAGCAGAAAGATCTGACCAAGTTTTTATGGCTAAATAAAATTCTTCAGACATCTCCTGTAGCACATTTCCTCAACAGTAGTCACAGAAAGGAGGATGAAAACCAGAAATCCACTTTTCCTCATCCACATTTATGTTCTCTCACTAATTTTATGTACAAAGGAACAGAATCATCTGCCTTTTCCTTGTTCCCCAAATATTACACCCAGTGGCCTGCAAGACAGGCACTGGTGCATTGTACAGATGGATAAATGAAGGTGGGAGACCAAAAGTATTTACTCAACCTTAGGGAAGACTGGAGGGTACAAGTGGGGATCTGTGGAGCTGGAGGTAAGCATGTTGCGCCCACTGGCCACTTGGACCCACACATGCCAACTGGCTAAGTGAGAACACAACCAGCAATTTGGGAAGAGCTAGTTTCTCCTTTGGGTGTTGGGAAGAGTCCAGATGCTTGGCCTGGAACCAGACCCATGGTGGTTTGGGATTTTCCCCATGCATATGAGACCATAGAAGTGGATGTTCCTGCCCATGTGTTCTGATTTAGAAATGGTATTCTCCAATTTAGTGTTCCCACTGAAACCACTCCAAACCATGTGCTGTTCACTCACTCCCCCTCCCCCTCCCCTGTGGTGGGATGGAGAGGAGAATTAGAGGCATAAAAGGTGAAAATCATGGATTGACATAAGAACAAATTACTGGAAATAGCAATGAGATAAGAAAATGAACAATAACAACAACAATATTAATAACAAAAGTGTACAAGAGAGGTGAGTAATTCACATGCAAATGCTCACCACTATACCATGTGGTAGCTGCCACACTGTACCGACCCAGAAGGGACACCTTCCCCCAACAACCTCCAGGTCCTAGCCATGCCACCTTCTGGCTACTGCAAAAATTAACCCTGTCCTGGCCAGAACCAGGACATTATACACCTCTTATGCTATACCATCTACATCATGCCCAAATCCTACACCTTCCAACTATATACATATATATACATACAAGTACAGGTATCATAAGTATAATTTCCATAGTCAATGGCCATCCTTCCAAGATGTCTGTTGAGTTCATTTAGTCCATGACTGTGGGTTCTATCCATCCTAGATGTCTTCCAGGGCAGGAGGGCTGATGTGCTGTCGGCTGGTTGCAAACTGCATCAGGAGCTCATGACTAGTGTATCTGGAACAGTCCATAGTCATTGTCCATAGTAGTTATGGCATACAGTGACAGTGTCATTCAGCAACCAATATCATATAATTCAACATTACAGACTGTTCTCACCCCAAAATCAAATCCCCTTGAGGCACACATTGCGTTTTCCCGTCCCTCTGCATTACCCACCAAGTGCACCCAGGTCCTTGAGCAAACACAATCCCTCAGATGGGTTTGCCTTTGCTTGAGGCAGGACTAATCCAAACTGTCTTCCCTAACACATTCCTCATATGTACCATGGGGTCTTTATCCCTTTATCCCCTTCTATGGTATGTGTGGGTTTTGATTGGGCAGGGTCAACTTGATTGATAGAGCCTCTAGTGTTATCTAACCAGGTGGCCCTCACTAAATGTAGATCCAAATGCTTGAAAGTCCCCCCACCCAGCACCTTCAAGGTGGTTTTCAGCAGTCCATTGCACTGTTACACTTTCCCGGCAGCTGGTGCATGATAGGGAATATGATACACCCACTCAATGCCATGATCTCTGGTCCAGTTGTTTATGAGGCTATTCTTGAAATGGGTCCAATTGTCAGACTCAATTCTTTCCAGGGTGCAGTGTCGCCACAGGACTTGCTTTTCAAGGCCCAAGATGGTTTTCTGGTCAGCGGCATGAGGCACAGGGTATGCCTCCAGCCATCCAGTGGTTGCTTCCACCATTGTAAGCATGTAGTGCTTGCCTTGGTGGATCTGCGGGAGCGTGATGTAATCAGTCTGCCATTTCCCCCATACCACAGAGGCTTTACCCGTTTGGCCTGCTTGATTGCAGTGCATGTTTCACAATTATGGATAACCTGGGAGATAATAATAATAATAATGGCCCATCTTCGCGAACGAAGATTTGGGGAAAGGTCTTTTACCTTTCCAGCCTGCGCAATGGATTTTTTAGGTGAGACACAGCCTGCGCTGAACTGAGCCCACCCTTTAATCCTAAGGTTCATCTGCCGGGGCCAAGCGAGTTTGGACAATGGCAGTGAGGTCCTCAGGATGTAGGTTTGTTTAGAGTGACCTTCTCATAGATGGATGGCCACACAGGGCTAACGACCTCCATCAGGCCAGGAGACCGGGGAATCGAACCCGTGGTCGCAGCAGTGAAAGTCCTGCACGCTAACCACTAGGCCACCAGGGGTGTCCACGGTTAAGTCCGCCCCTTGATCACGAGCCCATCTGTAGGTTGCATCTCTTCCCTGATGATCTGAGAAGTCATGGGCCCACCAAGCCAGAAATAATTCACCCTTATGTTGCCAGTCCAGATCCACCTGAGACACTTTAATCTTGGCAGCTCGATCCACCTGTCCATTGTTGCAATGTTCTTCAGTAGCCCGAGTCTTGGGTACGTGTGCATCTACATGACATACCTTTACAGCCAACTTCTCTACCCGGGCAGCAATGTCTTACCACAATTCAGCAGCCCAGATGGGTTTTCCTCTGCGCTGCCAACTGGTCTTTTTCCATTGGTCCAGCCATCCCCATAGAGCATTTGCTACCATCCATGAGTCAGTGTAGAGGTAGAGTGACGGCCATTTCTCTCATTCAGCAATATCTAAAGCCAGCTGGCTGGCTTTCAGCTCTGCCTCCTGACTTGATCCACCTTGTCCTTGTAAAACCCCAGGCTCTTCTCACAAGCTCATTGAAGGGGTTTTACGTTGAAAGGATACAAGGTTCCAAAAATTCGCCCAACGGATTTATTTAAAGGGCCTTCAGTTCTTTTATACCTTGAGGCTGCACATGGGAAAAATGCTACGATGCTTTTCAAGGGGTCAAAATAACACACTTTTACTGGCAAACTTCGGAAAATAAGGGAACTTGGCAGAAGTTTAAAGCACATATTCAATCAACATAAAGCATTTCACAAAGCACTGACATAGCAAATTCCAACCCACCCAGGCTTAAGTTACCCAAATATCAAGAAAATTAAATTAGGAGAAGAGAAAGAAGTAGGGGGAGAGAGAGAGAGAATTATAGCTGCTGCCTTAGATCCAGAGTAGATCCAGCTACCACAAGTCCAAGAACTGTAGGGCCATGAGCACATGGAGGCCGTGTAGTGCTAATTTTCTTTGCTCTGGACTCCTGTGGCCACACCCCCAGGTGAGGCTTTCGGGCTAGATTAGGGGCTCCAGGGGGTGTGGTGTGGGGCAGTGCTCCTGGTGTGCCAGTGACTGACAACTACACCAGTGGCTCTCGAGGAGGCGGAGTTATTGGGGGGACAGAGAACAATCCACCTTGGCAGAACCCAATCTGTCCCCTCCCACACACTCAGAGCTGTTTCAAACCAGTAATAACTTTAATAACTTTTTTTTCAGTCCCTCACAGTCCCTCAATAGCTTCTGCAACTTGCCGTGTAGGGCTCCATACAGCAGCTTTCCATTTTCAATGTATGCCTACAATACAGCAGGAACTGTCAGTAAAGAGACCCTATCGCTTTTCATTTTCTGGTAGCTGATTATATGGTGGGGTCTCCTCTTCCTCTTCTGATGATAATCCAAAATTTTTGCCTTTGGGCCAGTTTGTGATGACTTCCAAGATCCCTGGGCAATTGGGGTTTCCTATTTGAGCTTGTTGTGTGATCACTGCAAGCCACTTCCTCCACGTGGCATCAGTGGCATGATGTGTGGAAGGGACTTTCCCTTTGAACATGCAGCCCAGCACTGGCAGTCGGGGTGCCAGGAGGAGCTGTGCTTCGGTGTCAGTGACTTCTGAAGCAGCTCAAAACCCTTCATAAGCTGCCAGGATCTCTTTTTCAGTTGGGGTGTAACAGACCTCAGATCCTCTGTATCCCTGAAGCCAGAACCCCAGGGGTCATCCTCCAGTCTCCCCAGGTACTTTTTGCCGGAGGCTCCAGGAAGGACCATTCTTCCTGGTTGCAGTGTAGAGCACATTTTTCACATCTTGTCCTGTCCTGACTGGCCCAAGGGCTACTGCATGAACAATCTCCTGTTTAATTTGTTCAAAAGCTTGTTGTTGTTCAGGATCCCACTTGAAATCGTTCTTCTTCTGGGTCACACGATAGAGAGGGCTTACAATCTGACTGTTCATACTGAAGTTCCAGCATGTCTGGCACTACAGCACTCAGTGGTGGTGCAACTTCGTTCGGGCCATGATAGTCTACTGTCAGTCTCCACTCTCCATTGGACTTATGCACAAGCCATTTAGGACTGTTAAAGGTTGAGTGAGTCTTGCTGGCTATCCAGATAATGAATCATCTCATGGATGGGGGGGTCACGCAGTCCCTGTTCGTGCCATATTGTTGACACTGCACTGTAGTGGTAGCCATCAGTACCTGTCGTTCTTCAACCCTCAGCAGTCCCACAGCAAAAGGGTGCTCTGAGAGACCAGGCAAGATATTCGGCTGTCTAATTTCCTCTGTCTCCACAGCAGCTCTCCCAAAAGCCCAACAATGCCCTTTTGGGTCCTTGAAATATCCTCTCCTGAGGTCATCTATGCCAAGGATGCATGGGGCCTCAGGTCCAGTCACGATGGGGTGTTTTTGCCAGTCAGGCTCACTTCAGCTTCCAGTACAGGCAGCTGTTGGGATCCCCCTGTCACCCCAGAAATAGAGATGGATTCTGCCCCTACATATCTTAATGGCATCAGGGTACATTGTGCGCCAGTGTCAACTAAAGCCTTGTATCTTTGTGGGTCTGATGTGCCAGGCCATTGGATCCACACAGTTCAATAGATCCGATTGCCTCTTTCCTCCACCTGGCTGGAGGTAAGGCCCCTCTGGTTCTGGTCATAGTATTCATTGCTCACATCTTGTAAATATGAACTGGAAGTCCCTTCAAGTGAATTGGAAGTAACATCAGCCCTCCTATTCTGTCTGAGGACTTGCCCACGGGACACTGGAGTGGCATTTATCCTTGAAGAATTTCCTGCAGTGGTTGTTCTTCCTTTCAACTCACATACCCGTGCTGCTAGGGCAGAGGTGGGTTTTCCATTCCACTTGCTCATGTCCTCTCCATGGTCACACAGGAAAAACCACACGTTACCTCATGGTGTGTACCCTCTCTCTCAAACACGGGGGCACTTGCTCCCAATAGCAGAGACTCAGGTCTGTACTGGTGGGGCATGGGACATTTCCTCTCTAGCTTCCTCTAGTCTTTTGAGTCTGTCTGCAGCCTTGGACAGTCTTTCCCCATCCAAGGCACAGGTCAGTAGGGAGGAAAAAAGATGATCTTCTGTACCAGGGTGAATTTTTGCTGATACTTTTGGTCTGTGTTTGGCCCTGCCACCTGTGAAAGCTTTGCTCTTTCCCTGCCAAGTTATGGGAAAACAAGCACTGATAAATGGGAAAGTTGTCCTTGGAGGGAGAACTTCTGTATAAACTATTTTAATTGGTCTTCTGTGATTGGTTAATGGCTCGTCAAGGGCATTTGGAGGAGAAAATGATGATGAAGTGAGGAAGGCTCACCCCCAGACTCAATTAAGAAAGATCCCCAAAACATACTGCGCGTGCGTAAGGGGATTTCCAAAGTTCTCACGCATGCGCAGAAGAGATGCACTTACATAACCGGGAGGTGGGACTGAGAGCCTCTGGCTGGGTGGTGCTGGCCACACCTGGGAGGTTGTGGTCACTCAGTTAATTGTATAAAAGTAGATAGTGCTTTCTTGGAGGGGAGTTAACTTCACATCAAGGACAACGTTGCCTTTCGGTGGGGACGCCTGCCAGTTTTGTGAACTTACTGACTCTCCAAGGATGCCGCTTCTGCTATGGGTAATTATAGGCACACTAGGTCGGTAAGATAACTTTATGGGCAACAGCTGGGTAACTGGGGCTTATTTCTCTCCTCCTTCCTCCCTTTTGGGTTCGTTTGTTTTGTTGGCCACCCTCTTGGTAATCAATCTTGGTTTTTGTTAAGCTTTCAACGGTGTCATGGTTTGAACAGCCTCAAAATCCAATTCTTGATTCCTAGCCCCCCTCCCACATCTCAACCCCATGTGAGATGGGTTTTCCAGACAAAAACACAAGACTCAATATGGGGGGAAAGGAATATATTACAGGACTATACAACAAATAAATAGTATAATACATTACATACAATCTTAACTCTATTTCTACCGTGACAATAATATTTACAATGGGCCAAATCTCTTCTCCCTCCAAATAAAAGTCCAGGAGAGAAGAAGAAGAAAAGACCCCTTCCAGTCTCTCAGCAGCAGGTCTCTCTCTAGGCACCAGGCTCTCTTCTTCTCTTCCAGGCAGAAGCAGTTGCTGGCTCTCTGCCAGCACACACGAGGGAGGCCTCCAAGCCTCTCTCGGCCCCTCTTCTCCAAACAAGGGGTCTTTTCGTGGGCTGCGGTACCCCAGACAAAAGGTTGCTCCACCACGGTCATATCAGGAAGCACAGGGGTCTTCGTGACGGTCTGGTATCCTCAGGGGAGTCAAGCCCCTTTACAGAGCTTCTGTGCTCTGCCTCAAGATGGCTGCTAGCTTCTCTGAAGCTGCAGCAAGGGAGGGGGCCCAAGGTCACCCCACACACACATTCCTTTGGCCATCCTGGCGTAGCTCTCAGAAAGCCGGAGCTTCTTAGCTCCTCTCTGCAGTGCATACTGCACTCCAAGACTCGTTCAAGTGAGTCCAATCATCCTCCTCTCTCTCAGAGGAGTCCCCAGGGAGTTTGGGGGTTTTGGTTGTTCAGTTCTTACCCCCCGAAACTCTGTCTCTGCCTCAGCTGCATACCGGCTTCTGCTGCTTCCTTCAGTCCTTATCTGTTGGCTCTTTGCCACTGCTCTTCGGACGCTGCTGTTTTGCTGCTGCTCCGTCTGCCCACTCACGGTGGACAAAAACTCCTTCAGCTTCCCAGCTACAGGTACTTAGCCCAGTTCAACACCATTCCAAGTCCCCATAGCCCCCAGCCAGGGCTGGGGAGGGGGGGCAGAGCCCCAAGGGGCTCCGAGCCCCTTCCTCGTGGCCTCAGAACAACATGGCCACCTCTTCCTCAACAACAAGAACCACCTCTTCTCTTCCGGTCGAGAGATATGTTTATATTTTGCAGGAGCACTGATTGGGTCAAATCCCAAGGGTCACCACCCCCTCGGGGGTTACCACTTTCTTAGTTTCAGGGGGAAAACCTGGTTCAAACCACTACAAACGGTGTCGTGGTTTCAAGCTTCAGTATATCCTCGAACCTCTCCCTAATACATCTTCATATTGCCGGAGTCAGGTAGTCACCTGAAGCACTGTTTGTTCTCCTTCTTTTACTGACATCAATGCCAATGACTTGGCGTATGATGATGATGTGATCCGTACAAACTTCTGCCAGATGAATTGTGTACACTGAACCTCATCTGGATCTACAGGGGACTGCTCATTATTTGAATCCCTATAGATTACCTCCAGCACAGCTAATTCTCTCAGGTACTGGATACCTTTCTCCATGGCATTCCACCTGCTTGGGCGCACTACTAGATCATCCTTGAGAGAATACCTTTCCCTCACTCTTGACATGAGTTGCCTCCAGATGCTGAGAGTTTCTGTCCTCTTCCCAATCCCCTTGTCAATGCCCACATGCTGGGACAGGGATATCAGTGCTTGGCTTCACTACCATCTAGTTTCATATTGTGGGCTGTGATATCCCAGCATGGAGCAGCCAGGTCACCAGGGGCTCTCCCAACTGATGGTTGAAATCTTTTCACATATCTCCCAACTGATGGCTGAAATCTTTTCGCATATCTCGCAGCTCACTCGGGATGGGGATTGGGTGATTATCTCTGGCCCTGCCCCTTTCTCCTGTGTTGAGGACCTGTTGTGGTTTAGGAATGGTACTCCCCAGTTTAGTGCTCCTACTGAGACTCTCCACACTGCCACTCACTCGCTCACTCTCCCCCTCCCCCTGCAGTGGGCTGGAGAGGAGAATTGGAGGCACAAAAGGTAAAAATCACAGGTTGAAATAAGAACAATTTACTGGAAACAGCAATAAGGCAACGAACAGCAAGAGCAACAATATTATTAACAAAGTGTACAAGAGAGAGGCGAGTGATTCACATGCAAAATGTTCAGAACCAGTGTTACCTGACTGCTCCCTCTCTGCCATGCTTACTCGACCAGAAGAGACACCCTTCCCCCCACCCCTGGCAATGATGTGAGGTGATATAGAATAACCTCCGGGTCCTAACCATACCTCCTCCTGGCTACTGCAAAAATTAACCCTATCCTGGCCAGAACCAGGACAACATGGAAAGTCCCCTTGTTTGGAGGGGACAACCCCAGTGCAGAACGGAAGGGAGGTGTCCAACATGGAATTTTGTCTCAGGGAGAACACCCCTTCCCACATCATTTGACTGCCCATCCAGCCCAAAGAGTGGATGTACCCCCAGGGACTGCTGACCAGAGAACAGGCACCACTGAGGTGCTGTCATCTCCATCCTTGAATATATCCCAGACTTGGCTGGGCGAGACCCTGAGACACCCAATAACTGTGAAGGTAGCCCTGCCCCAAGCAGGAGGCTGGACTGGAGACATCCAAAGGACCCTTCCCAGCTGAATTATTCTGCAACTCTATCATTTTTTAAGAGCATAGAATTATAGACTCATAGAATGGTTTGGGTTGGAAAGGACCTTTAACGGCCATCTAGTCCAAGCTTCTACAATGAGCAGGGACATCATCAACTAGACCAGGTTCCTCAGAGCCCCATCCAACCTCATCTTGAACACTTCCAGGGATGGGGCACCTAACGCTTCTCTGGGCAACCTGTGCCAGTGCCTCACCACCCTGATTGTAAACAACTTCTTCCTAAAAAACTTCTTCCTACCCAGTATCTTCTGGGACAGCTGGGTACATGCCTTTACATTACAGCTCGGAAAGCACCACCAACATGGTAAAAGTCTCCTCCACTCTTGCAAGGTGTGTTCTTGTAAATGCACACACATGCAGAGAGTGGTGCAGTGCACAGCTCTGCTGCATCACAAGGAGCATGGGCTTCACTCAAAGACCAGAATGAAAATAATCCTAGATGTGCATTGTCCATTTATATTGTCAGTTCATGCATAACTGAACCTTTAGAGAAAGCAGAAAAAGAGTATAACATTTTTTTTCACAGCGCTAACCACTGAACCTAGGAGAAGACTTCTGCCTGAGTGGAAATAATACAGCATGAATAACACTAACCCATGTAGTGTCCATTGGATGGTGGTTCTGGCAGATATTAAGTAGAAGAGAGAAAAGCAGCAATTACAAAGGTGTACTTTAGATTCAACCCAGCTCTGGGGGGGGAAAAACAGTTCAAGCCACAAAATCTGTTGACTCCTCAGAGCTCCCAGTTACAAACAAAAAGGAATTAAAGTTGGGATATGAACTTCTCAGTGATGTTAATTAAAGCCTCATGCCTTTAGAACACTAGCCAAGATGCATGCTGCATTTCTAAAATTTGTCTTGTGCTTTTGAGAAAGATAGACTGCAAAGCATCTAATCCTGTTCCTCCATTTGGGAGAAGTATTTTGACCAAACAAATCAAACTGAGCTCCATTAGGAGGCGTGGGCTGGCACAGAAATTGTCCAAGATTTGGACATCCAGCCCCAAAGAGATGCCTTCAAGGCAGTCCCCAATCCTCATGCAAAAAGCTGGAGGGGCAAAATCCTGATTCCTGACATTTTACAGTGGGATCATTCTTATTTTTTAGAGAAACAACAAAAGCTGTACAGATAGCAAACTTCTTTCTGGGACCCTTGGATTCAGGTCATTACTCTTCTCTAATGGAGTATACAGATTTCTGCCTCTGTGTTTCAGGGTAGCAGCACAGCAGTGGAAAGCCTCACTAGCATTAACCTGCTTGTAGTTTTAAATGCAGATGCCCTGGTATTACAGGTGCAGCTTGGGCAGAGTTGCCACACACCTGAATGGCCCATTTTCTCAATGATAAGTGGTGGCTCATTCAACCAAAGTGCCCAGCCCTTCAGAGCAGCTCAGAGTGCTTGACAAAGGTCTCATTTAATATTGTGGAAACCAGCCAACAGACACCCCCAGCCCTTGACCAGCTTGGATGTGGAGATCCACAGTTCCCCTAACCAGTAACAAGCCACACTGATGAGCATCCCCAGACCATGGTGTGGGATCTCTTTGTGTGTTGCTCCTTTTCCTTGACTTTCTGGTCCATTCCCCTGCCCTAAGAGCCTCCCAACCTTTCCTCTGTGTGTTGTCCTCCCTGCTCCACCATCACTCAGCACTTCCACACCAGAGCTCAGCTAAAACCTCTACCACAGATGCAAGTTTGACAGAAATTTTAAGCTCTGCCATTTCTCACCATTGAAGGTGGTATGCAGTGACACACAAAGAAAGCAACTCCTACAGCTTAAGGATTGCACCACAGCCAGCCCCAGCCCCAGCAGACGTGGGGAGCAAACCCCTCACAGCAGTCATTGATAAGAACAAAGCACCCATGTAGTGTCCATTGGATGGTGGTTCTGGCAGATATTAAGAGAGAAAAGCAGCAATTACAAAGGTGTACTTTAGATTCAACCCAGCCTGAACCTTGGCAAATGCTTTGCATTTTCATGATACTGTTATGTTCTGGGCTTTTATCCCTTTTTTTTATTTTTTTTTTTTAATCACAAAGTCTCATTATATTTGATGGCTTTCTCAAAGCTCCAGCTCCCTGGCGTGATGCGAAAATGCATGTGTCACAGCATCACTAGTGACAGGTTTGTTCTTTATGCTAAAAAACAAACAAACAAACAAAAGCAGGAGCTGGGTCTATTCATGCACTAGAGAGGAGCGTTTCAGCTCAGGAGGCAAGGTGCCAACTCTACACACCCACTGTCATGGTTTGAGAGCCCCAAAATCCAATTCCTGATTCTTAGCTCCCCTCCCACATCTCAACCCAGTGTGAGATGTGTTTCCAGACATCACACGAGACTCAAAATGGGGGGAAAGGTATATATTACAAGACTGTACAAATAAATAGTATAATACATTACATACAATCTTAACTCTACCATGACATATAATATTTACAATGGGTCAAATCTCTTCTCTCTTCCAAATAAAAGTCCAGGAGGGAAGAAGAGATTAGACCCCTTTCTCTCTATGAGCAGTAAGTCTCTCTAGAGCAGCAGTGTCTCTCTGTGACTTTCATGCAGCAGCAGCAGTTGTTGCTGGATCTTTGCCAATGCACACGAGGGGGTCTCCAAGCCCCTCGGCCCTCCATCTTCAAAACGAGGGTCTTTCCATGGGCTGCGTTTCCCAGGACAAAGGGCGCGTCACCACGGTCATATCACGAAGCACAGGGGTCTTCGCAACAGTCCTTATCTTCAGGGGACTCGAGCCCCTTTGCAGAGTTCTCATGCTCTGACTCAAGACTGCCAGCTTGGCAGTACTGTGGGGGGGGGGGTCAAGGTCACCCCACACACACATTCCTTTGGCCGTCCTGGCTCAGCTCTCAGGAGGCCTGAGCTTCTTAGCTCCTCTCTGCAGTGCATACTGCACTCCAAGACTCTTTCAAGTAAGAGTCATCATCCTCCTCTCTCTCGGAGGAGTCTCTGGGGAGTTTGGGGAGTTTTGGTTGTTCAATTCTTACCCCCGAAACTCTCTCTCTGCAGTGGCTTGGTTCTCTTTCTGCTGCTGCTTTCCTTTTCTTCAGACAACTCTGTGTCTGCCTCGGCTGCATGCCGGCTTCTGCTGTTTCTTCGGTTCTTATCTGTTGGTTCTTTGCCACTGCTCTCTGTACGCTGCTGTCTCTGCTACTGCTCCGTCTGCCCACTCACGGTGGAGAAAACTCCTTCAACTTTCCAGCTACAGGTACTTAGCCCAGTTTAACACTGTTCCAAGTCCCCATAGCCCCCCAGCTGGGGCTGGGGGGAGGCAGAGCCCCCAGGGCTCTTGCCCCGGCTCCTTGTGGCTCAGAACATGGCCACCTCTTCTCCGACAACAAGTACAACTACCTTTTCTTTTCCGGTCTAGAGATATGTTTATATTTTGCAGGAGCGCTGATTGGGTCAAACCCCAAGGGTCACCATCCCCTGGGGGTTACCACTTTCTTAGCTTCAGGGGGAAAACCTGGTTCAAACCACTACAACACTCCACCCCCCGGTCCTGCGAAATCTAAACATATCACAACAATTCTAATACTCTGCAATTAACATATAACTTAGAATGAAAATATAACTCCTTCTACTATACATTAGCACAATTTTACTATCAACTTAACTCTATATCAAACACTTACATTACAGCTAAAGCTCTACTTTATCAACAATGGTACAGTCTGTGTTTTGTCTGGAAACTTTTCTGTTATCACAAGCATCTCTTATCTTGATCACAACCATGCTCTGCTACCATAAATGTCATGGTTTGAGAGCCCCAAAATCCAATTCTTGATTCTCAGCCCCCCTCCCACATCTCAACCCAGTGTGAGATGGGTTTTCCAGACAAAAACACAAGACTCAATATGGGGGGAAGGGAAAATATTACAGTGACTGTACAACAAATAAATAAATAGTATAATACATTACATACAATCTAAACTCTATCTTTACCATGACATATAATATTTACAATGGATCAAATCTCTTCTCCCCTCCAAATAAAAGTCCAGGAGGGAAGAAGAAGAAAAGACCCCTTCCAGTCTCTGAGCAGCAGGTCTCTCTAGGGCAGCAGTGTCTCTGTGTCTTTCATGAAGCAACAGTTGTTGGATTTTTGCCAATACACACGAGGGAGGCCTCCAAGCCTCTCTCGGCCCCCCGATGCAAACGGAGGGTCTTTCCGTGGGCTGCGTTACCCCAGACAAAGGTTGTTCCACCACGGTCATGTCGACAAAGTGCAGAAGCCTTCGTGACGGTCTGGTATCTTCAGGGGAATCAAGCCCCTTTGCAGAACTTCTGTGCTCTGCCTCAAGATGGCTGCTAGCTTCTCTGAAGTTGCAGCAAGGGAGAGCCCCAAGGTCATCCCCTCCACATTCCATCCGGCCATCCTGGTTCAGCTCTCAGGATGCCATGAGCTTCTTAGCTCCTCTCTGCAGTTCATACTGCATTTTAGGACTCCTCTCAGGTGGGAGCCCACCACCCCCTCCTCTCTCTCGGAGGGGTCTCTAGGGAGTTTGGGGAGTTTTGCTTGTTCAGTTCTTACCCAAACTCTCTCTCTGTCTCTCTCTCCATCAGAGATCTCTGTGTCTTCCTGCTCGGCAGCTCTGCTGCTTCTTCTTATCTGCTTGGTTCTTTGCCACTGCTCTCCGGACGCTGCTGTCTCTGCTGCTGCTCTGTCTGCCCACTCACAGTGGAGAAAACTCCTTCAGCTTCTCAAGTCACAGACCTCAGTCCAGTCTAACACTGTTTCCGAGTTTCTATGACCCCAGCTGGGGGTTGGGGGGCCGAGGCCCCCCAGAGGGGCTTCGAGCCCCTTCCTCGTGGCTTACAACATGGCTACTACTTCTTCTAACAACAAGTACAACTACTTCTATTCCGGTCTAGTGATATGTTTATATTTCGCAGGAGCACTGATTGGGTCAAACCCCAAGGGTCACCACCCCCTGGGGGTTACCACTTTCTTAGTTTCAGGGGGAAAACCTGGTTCAAACCACTACACCCACCCACTTCATTAAACTTACCTCCAACAGGCTACATTCAAAGACAACTCCTCAAAGGCCTCTGCAGAGGTGGCAGATCCAAGCAGGGTTCATTGTTGGGTGCCCTGGTACATACTTCCTCCCCTGCACCACCCACCTGCCTGGCCCTGACTCGCAGGAGGGTCCCAGCACCTTTTTGAAGGCCTTTGGCTCTCACACTGGCCTGGATGTCACCTCCCCACCATGGGACATTGCCAGTGAGTTGAGGTTCTGCAGAGCATGTCCACCCCTGTTTCCCATTTGAACTGCAGGACATTGGGAAGGGGCCCTTGCTGCCTCCCCATTCCCATTGTGGGGCCAGAAAGATGTGACCAGTTGTGTCAGTGCACCAAAAAGAGGAGGTGGGGGAGAGAAAAGGTACCAGCACTCCCTATTCAATGTGATGAAAGAGCAGCAGCACTTTCGCACAGGTATTTTCTGCAAAGCATCCATCAAAACCACACCCTCCCCCAAAAGCAGTATTTTATAGAAGTGAAGCTGGATGAGGGGTGTGTACCTAGAGCCCACTTGGCACCACACCATGAGGCTGCTTTCCCTCAGCCAAATGACTAATGTGACCATGATTTAAAGCTAGTTATGAGATAGACCTCCCCATCACTGCATTCCCAACACGAGTGTTACAGCATCAATAACAGCCACATCCCAATGCAGTGACCAGAGGACAGCACTTGTTCTTCAGCCTCCTCATCCCTTCATCCCATATAGAGCTCTCAAGGAGGTCCTCCACCTTTTGGACACACTGTCCCATGGAGAGCAGTGTCTTACCCTCCACTCCACCAACACACACCAAACCAGTGTGCTAAAGTAGCTCAAGTGTTTTCATCAACTTTGAGTCCCAGAGCCAGTACCAGCCCCAAGGAAGACTTTGGTGGTTGGGGAATGAATGTGAGGAAGGAGCAATTCAGAAAAACCCATCACATCCATGGAAGAAAACATGGCAGATATTTAAACACATGGTGGGAAAACAGACAGGTAAAGGTGAAGAAATCAAGTGAAGGTAATACCAACAGCAATGCTGGCCAGGAGGACTTCTCATCTGGCATATAACCAGGCTCATGATGCATTTGCTGAAGAGCAGCAAATGTTGTGTCTCTGAAGAGACACAGACGATGGGTCAAAGCCTGGGTCTGCCAGTGTCAAGGTCAGCCCAGGCAAAAAAGTCCTCCTCTCATTGCTTAGTTTCTAATAAAAAAGGGTCCAATGAGAGAGGCTGGGCTATGTATAAGGAATCCCAGGACAAGGACAGGGGTTCAGCACAGCCGGTCCCACACAGTCTGGATTAATGCAAGAGCCAGTGTAACATATCCTAAAAATTGCTATGAACTTCCTGGATGTTGTTGAGGTCCTTGATTTTGTTAATGGGGCTCAAAATCGCTTGTTACAGAAAGAACAGAGTCACGCTGGACACATGACAAACATACTTTAGCTTCCCTAACAGCATCCCAACTCCTTTCAAGGAGGAACTGCTTTCTGTCCAAGGGATGGGGGGGATTTTCCTTGCCTCCCTTCCCCTTGGTCCACGTTCTATTTTTCTAAGCTTGTAACTACCTTCTGGTAATATATTTCTTCCCCAGTACACCCCTGCACCCTATAGAAGAAGCACCTGAATGGCATCACATGCCATCTGGATCTGGCAATATAGGAGTCTCCCGGCAGATGACATAGAACAAGATGATACGTCCTTATCTCCAGGGTGCTTCTATAGTCTCCTTTGGCAAAACACCCAGGATTTCCACCAGCACGTTTGTAATCACACATGCCAGACAGATTTTCCTACTCAAATCAATCAAGGCCATGGAGAAGGTGCTATCTGTATCTGCAGGCTGGAGTAATGCAGGTGGATGAGTCCAGTGAGGAGCAAAGCAGTGGTTGCACATCCTGTTCAAGACCTGAGCTCATTGCCATTTTGGAAACCACCTCCAGCCCTTGCAAGCCTGGAAAACCACCCTCCATGCCAATAGAGGTGAGAAGGAAGGATAGGCAGGGGTTGACATGACCTCTCTTGTTTTGTAGGGAGCCAACTACATTTTGCAACCTCCTGCACTGGGAACACAGCCTTTGCTTCTCCAAGACTCAGGCATTAAAGCATTTTCTGTTGATTAAAGAAATCCAGTGGTTTCACAGTACAAGAATACAGAGGACTGGGGCAGTCTGTTCCTGACCATTGCATGCTCTCCAAGTGAGTACAAAACACTGAATCCATCTCTCAGATATGAAAAATATTACATCTAGGTGAAATGTCTGTGTACAAAAAACCCAACTGAAATATTACAATGAATTGGGTTTATTCCCTGCATCCAGTTGATGCTGTTTCATTTTCTGTCATAAGATAGCATTTCACTTTTGAGGTTGTGGCTTATTTCATCTCACTTCAAATGAACCCTTTAAAAGCCTCCCCCCATCTCCTCATTTTGCTTAAAAACTCAAAGCCAATATAAAACCAGGAAAATAATTTTTCAACCAGTGAACTGGAAAATCATCATCATCATAACCAGATATCTCTGTTTTCATGTAGCTATAAGTCCCCAGAAAATCAGGTCAATAGAAGTGCTGTCAGCTGAGCTGCTGGTCCACCACCCACACACCTCCCAACTGCTGATGGGACACAAAATCCCTTGCTTTGGGGCTCAATTTCTCTGTAAAACCATATTTTCAGATTCAAGGAGCAACCTTGGAGACAGGAGTCTGGCCACCACTAGTTAATTTAATGCAGGCAGAAGTCAGGCAGAGAGATGAGCAACAGATTAAGGATGGGTCACAGAATATGCTGAGTTGGAAGGGACCCACAAGGATCATCAAGTCCAACTCCTGGCCCCACACAGAACCATTCCCAAGAGTCACATCATGTGCCCAAGAGTATCATTCAAATGCTTCTTGAACTCTGGCAGGCTTGGTGCTGTGACAACTTCTCTGGGGAGCCTGTTCCAGCACTCAACCACCCTCTGGGTGAAGAACCTCTTTCTAATATCTAACCAAAACCTCCCCTGACACAACTTCAGGCCATTCCCCTGGGTCCTGTCACTGGTCCCCAGAGAAAAGAGATCAGTGTCTGCCCCTTCTCTTCCCCGCGCAAGGAAGTTGTAGACTGCAATGAGGTCTCCCCTCAGTCTCTTCTCCAGGCTGAACAGACCAAATGACCTCAGCTACTCCTCATGCAGCTTTCCCTCAAGGCCCTTCACCATCTTCATTGCCCTCCTTTGGACACTCTCTAATAGCTTAATATCCCAAACTGCACACAATATTTAAGGTGAGGCCACACCAGTGCAGAGTAGAGCAGGACAATCACCTCCCTCAGCCAGCTGGCGACGGTTTGCCTGGCAGCCCTAGGACACGGTTGGCCCTCCTGGCTGCCGGGGCACATTGCTGACTCATGCAACTTGCCGTTGCAAAGGCCCCCCAGGTCCCCTTCTGTGGCACTGACTTCCAGCATCTCATTCCCCAGTCTGTACATACATCCGGCTTTCCCATCCCAGGTACAGAATCGAGCATTTCCCCTTGTTGAACTTCATTTGGTTGGTGATTGCCCAGTCCTCTAATTTGTTGAGGTCTCTCTGCAGGGCCTCCCTGCCTTTAAGGGAGTCAACAGCTCCTCCCAGTTTTGTGTCGTTTGCAAACTTGCTTAGTATCCAGTGGTGGTCCAAAAAACTAACCAATCCCAGTCGGGGGTATAGCTGGAATAGTTTATTGAATGCGAGAACACAATTTAAGGGTCTTGGGGGCAGGACATGTTAACGAGGAGCCAGAGTAATCCTTATAGTTGTACTTTAATAGGTCTTGTGAGAAGGGTCCAGCTTTTCAGATCACAAGATTCTTGTCAGCTCTTGTGGCCCAAGGTTTATGGTTCAAATTGACCAAGCCCTTTTTTGCTGACAGCTGGGTCTGGGCCCCTACAGCATCCCTTTCAGTCCTGCATCCAAGTCATTTATGAAGATGTTGAAGAGCACTGGGCCTAAGACGGAGCCTTGCAGAACCCCACTAGTGACAGGTCACCAGTCTGATGTTACCCCATTCACTATTAACCTCTGTGCTCAACCCATGAGCCAATTTCTCACTCACCACATGATGTGTTTATCCAGCTGTGGGCTGGACATTTTGTCCAGAAGGATCCTGTGAGAGTATCCAAAGCTTTGCTGAAATTGAAAAAGCTTACATCAACTGGCTTCCCTTGATCAACTAGATGGGTTACCTTGTCATAAAAGGAAATCAGGTTTGATTAAGCAGGACTTTCCTCTCATAAAGCTGTTCTGTCCTTTACCAATGACTGCATTGTCTTTCAGGGGTTTCTCAATACCTCCCAGAATAATCTTCTCCGTAACTTTACCAGGCACTAAAGTGAGACTGACAGGCCTGTAGTTTCCAGGGTTCTCCTTCTTGCCCTTTATGAAAATCGGGACAATGTTCACCAGCTTCCAGTCAGATGAGACCTCTCAGGATTCCCAAGACCACTCAAAAATCATCAAGAGAGGTTTTACGATGACATCGGCAGCTCTTTGAGGATTCTTGGATGGATCCCATCAGACCCCATAGATTTGTGAGAATCCACCTGGAGCAGCAGATCCTGCACAGTTTCAGGGTCAACTGGGAGTTGATCATTCTCGCATAGTCCTCCAGCTCAGGGCACTGAGACCCCCTTGATCCATCATCCGTGTTGAAGACAGAGGCTAAAAAAGCATTAAACTGCCTTGTCTCTATCTGTTTGTAGGTGACCATCCTCATCCTGTAACGGGTCAATGATATTTCTATACTGCCTATGGCCATTAATGTATTTAAAAAAACTTTTTGTCGTCCCCCACATTTCTGGCAACTTCAACTCCAGTTGAGCTTTGGACACACGAATTTTCTCCCTACAGTGGCAAGCAGCATCTCCAAATTCTTCCCATGTCACCTGACCTTGCTTCCACTGGGCATACAGCTTCCTTTTTTGCCTTATTTCCAAGAGAAGATCCCTGCTCAGCCAAGCCAGCATTCTGCTTCACCTGCTTGATTTCTGACATTTGGGAATTGCCTGCTCCTGTGCCCTTAGGAGGTGATGTTTAAAAAGTGACCAGCATTGACAGACCCTAGCACCTACAAAACATTATCCCAGGGGACCTGACTAATCCCCTGAGCAGCCTGAAGTCTGTTCTCCTCATGGCCAGAGTTGAGGTTTTGCTGGCACTTTTCCTCTTGTCAACAGAGATTTTAAACTCGATTGCCTTGTGGTCGCTGTGGCCAAGATGGCCACCAATAGCCATTTAACTCATGAGATCCACTCTGTTCACAAGCAGCAGATCAAGGAGGGTATTTTTCTGAGTCGACTCCCTTAGGACCTGTTCCATAAAATTGTCATCCAGCTTTTTAGGAATCTTATGGCCTGGGTTGTATCAGCTGTGTGATGCTCCCAGTTAATTTCTGGCAAGTTCAAGTCCCCCATAAGGACAAGAGCAGTTGATTTGGAAGTGTCCCTTAGTTCCTCAAAGAATAATTCGTTGGCATCATTATCCTGGCTGGATGGTCTATAGTAGACTCCCACAATGACATCTGCATTATTTGTTTGCCCCTTGATTCTTACCCAGAGGCTCTCAACTGTGCTATTGCCAGCTGTGAACTCCATACATTCTAACCCTTCTATAACATACAGTGCCACCCCTCCGCCTCTTCTGCCCTGTCTATCTCTCCTGAAGAGCCTGTAACCATCCAACAGGGCACTCCAGTCACAGGTCTCATCCCACCAGGTTTCACTTATGCCAATGATGTCAAATCTCTGGGACTGGGCCAAAGCTTCGAGCTCCTCTTGTTTGTTCCTCATGCTGTGTGCATTAGTGTAGAAACATTTCAGGTGTGGTACATTGTAGCCAACACCTCATGAGGCAGATTGAGGGATCCCGTGAGTGATGGTCTTCTCAAGTTTTGGCACACCATCCCATCCCTCATCACTGGCGAACCTGGTTTTGTCCCTTCCCCCTTCCAAGCTGGTTTAAAGCTCTGTCAACGAGCCCTACTAGCTCCTGCACTAGAACTCCTTTTCCCCTCTGAGATAGGTGGATCCCATCAGGTGTAAGTAGACCAGGTGTTGAGTAGATCATCCCATGGTCAAAAAACCCCAAATTTTTCTGATTACACCAACCTCGGTGCCACTCATTGACCTGATGGATCTGCCTATTCTTATCAATATTATTCATCGTTACCGGAAGAATCAAGGAAATCACTACCTTTGCTCCTGATCCCTCTACCAATTGTCCCAAGGCCCTGAAGTCTCTTTTGATTGCCCTCGGACTTCTCTTTGTTATTTCATCATTGCCAGTTTGAACAACCAATAGTGGATAGTAATCAGAGGGCCTTACTAGACTGGAGAGTTTTCCAGTCATGTCCCTTACCCAAGCCCCTGGGAGACAGCAGACTTCCCTGTGAGTTGGGTTGGGTCTGCATATCAGGCCCTCTGTTCGCCTTAGAAGGGAGTCTCCTATTACAACTACCCTTCTTTTCCTCTTAACAGGGGAGGTCTTGATGTGACGTAGAGGTGGTGTTGTTTTAGGAGGCCCCACTACCCCAGAAGGACCTTCGCCCACTTCATCAGTTGTCTGACCTTCTAGTTCCAGAGCCTCATACCTGTTGTAGAAGGTGCCGGTCCTACCTGTCAAATTCTGAGGAGGAGGAACCTTCCTCTTGGTACATGCAGTGACTAACTTCCAGCCAGAAGGTATAGAACCATAGAATCATTGAGGTTGGAAAACACCTCTGAAAACATCGAGTCCAACCATTAACCCAGCACTGCCAAGTCCACCATAAACCATGTCCCCAAGTGCCACGTCTACACATCTAGGGATGGTGTGGGATGATGACTACGGTTAAAATTTAGAGTAGACTAAGAATTCTAGGGTAAAATGCAGCTGCTACTCCCTGGATGGAACACAGTCGACATGCTACCCATACAACAATAAGCATCCGCTCAGAGGGATGGAACAGAGCGTGGAGCAAAGTGGAGACTATGTGGCCCCCCTCCATTGAAATCCTGGCAGAAAGGGGGAACATTGTGGTAGTTTGAAGTTCATGAGACCGTACAGTACCTGTCAGCCAAGGGAGATGGATCAAGGTGTTCTGCTGCTGAGCCAACAACCATGTCAAACCCTCTCCTCAGGTGCTGTAGCCGTTTGGAGTTGGCTCCCTGCCAAGTCCCCAAATCGCACCGAAAGTGCCCCCCCCCATTGGGTAAAGGAGAGAGAAGGGAAAAAAAACAAACCAAAGGACCCAAAATAAACTGAACTAAAGCAATATATATATTTACATGTATATACAATTACAAAAACACTATATACATATAAGGAAAGATAATCCCAACCCCCAAAAACAGAAAACCAGATTTACCCAACCAATAAAGAGCTAACAAACCAAAATTTGATACTTTCCTCAAGAAGACAAAAGCCACTCCACCGGATCTCTCCACCCGGATCGGGAAAACAACAGGCCACAGCAGGCCTCACTCCCACACAAGTGGGACCGGCCGTAGGGACCTGCTGTCTTCAAGTCCAACAGAAGAGGAAGGAACCTCCTCTCTCCTTCTTATTTATACTCTTGCTTATGTAAAATCAGGATGGAATATTGGGACATGACCACTTCCCTAGTTTCAACCTGGTTACCAGGAAGGCCTAAGCTAAAACCACTACAGGTGCCAAGCCACGACTACCTCCCCTCCCATTAGGTACGGCAAGAGAACTTTACACCAATCAGAAATAAAAGGTTTTTATGACTAAAGCCACTCAAGCTCCACCCAAACATAAAGAAATAGTATAAAAGTTGGGGATGGGGGAAAATTGAGGAAGACTCTACCAAACTGCTGGGATCAGTTGATGGGCTGAACCTATCTTCCCCCCTTTAGGGACGCCTATTGGGTAAGAAATATTTTCTATGCACACTAAATGCTGTTTTTAGGATTAGAGCTTGTGTTTGTGCTTGCTTTGTATTACAGTAGATTGCTTTAAACATGTTTTTGCAGTCAGACACTATCACCAACGACCCTCAAACCTTGTTAACCTGTCACAATTTGTATTAATAAAAACTGTTATTCTGTAAACTGTTAGAGTGAGTCCTTTACAGGTGCTGGCAGTTGCTGGCAGCGGAAAACACATTGGGAAGGCCCTCTGAGGGGTCTCCATCCTGTTGGTTTAGCCCTGCTGAGAAGGGCAGTCGAATCACCCTCTGATCTTGTGAATCTGTTCAGTGAAGGGTCCCCCTTACAGAACGCTGACAGACTGGTTGGACATAAGGGTTTTGGCTTCCCTGGGGCACTGACAGACAAATAAATCACTAAGGGTCAAGAAAATCTCCCCTCTCTAAGGGTCAGGCAACCCCCCCCTTTCATGTGACATTAAAATTGGTACAGCAAGTGGGGTCATCATGTATAGACTGCTGCAAAAATATAAATGTACCCCTTCCCAGACTGGGAAGGAGTGTGTTCAAAGGTTTCGGAAAGATAAAGAGAAAGTTGTGGAATGCATTGAACAATGTCAGGTCAAGCAAAAGTCTAAGGAGGAAAAAGGTAAAGGTGTGCTTTGTGCATTTTTAAGAGCCTGTTTGTCTTGTGCACAACAAGAAGCTAAAAATTCACCTGCTTCTGAATGGATTTCTCAAGTTAAGTATACTGTTTTGAAATCAGAAAATGAGGTGCTGAAGCTATTGTCATTTGAGAGGGAAACAGGAGAAAAATTGGAAGCTCGAGTTGTAACACATAGATAATACGGAAATGCCAAAAATAATGTTTCGCCATTGTTTCTGCCTGTCAAAACTTCCTACCAAAAATTCTCTGTCAGCTTTCTGCCAGAAGTTCCCACCAGAGCTTCTTGCTGAAGTTTTCCTGCCAAAAGATCCCGCTATTGTTTATGGTTATCATATGTCTTCGAACATCTGAATAGGGCTACATGCCAAGAAACCACATACAACCTCCTTTGAACACTATAAAAGTTGAGGAAAAATTTGGGAAAATTAGGGGAGAGCAAAGGGAGAGAGAACTGGTCACTGTAGCCGACAATCTCTCCCCACCTCCCCCTCACCTTTTCTCTGCCACCGCATGCTGCCTGTCTGCCACTGGAGACTGGAACTCTGCCGGCCTGGAGAGAACTGAGACCCACCATGCCACATGTGTGAGTTATATCTTATCCTTCTACCCTTACCATATTTCTGAGGGCCAAAAGGTGTGGCTGAACGGGACCCTGCACGGCCTGGGACACGGCTCGGAGTGAGCTGCGAAACCACCCATCCTGGCTGCATTCCAGAGAACTAAAGCTGTTAAGACACCCTCCCTCCCCCGCATCAGAAACTGCTTCTCCCCCACACACACACACCAGCTCGGCGGAAAGGTAGTTTTGATGGTATCTTTGCTTCTAGATGTAATCTTAGCATTTTCCAACCTTTTCTTATTTTTTCCTCTTTCTCTTTGCATCTCTTAGCAATTAATAAAATCAGTTTTGGTATCAACAGATAACTTGTCTGAGTTTTAATTTTGCTCAAGGGAATATTCGAATCTGACGTTCTTTCTGCAACATTTAAGCAGATTGTAACACAAGTTGATAAACTTGTCTGAAAATGAGCTGCTTAGAGCCGAGGTGGGCCATTTTAAAACCTTGCTTGCTGCCATGGACCATGAAATGAAACTCCTGCTAGAAAAACAGCTTCCCGCTTCGATCAAAGCAACTTCATAAATCGCTGTCTTATCCTGACATCAAGACTTGGAAGAGGGATATTTGCTATGATTGTGATCATGATGAAACCACAGAGAGCCCTAATTCTAAGTCTGATGAGAGCAAGAAACCAGGAGACTCTAAAGTTGAAATGATGTTTATACAGACTCCTGAATCCCCTGACATGATAATGAACTAAGAGAAAATTATTCTTTACCTCCCTCAAATTCCTTTGTGCATGAAACTGAATCCACTAAAAAACCTCGGGGTGGACAGCGAAAAACAGTTCAATTCAATCTAATTCAATTGCATTATGGCAGTAAGCCAGGTGAAATTAAAATCCA
Source organism: Neopelma chrysocephalum (assembly GCF_003984885.1). Lineage (NCBI taxonomy): Eukaryota > Metazoa > Chordata > Aves > Passeriformes > Pipridae > Neopelma > Neopelma chrysocephalum. The sequence continues at coordinate 128,323 of NW_020925122.1, forward strand.
AGAAGTGGATTCCTATCAATATATACATAATAATGGCACATACATTGGGATTCCAGCAATTAATAAAATTTTTAATGGATACAGGAGCACAACATCTAATATTGATGCAGCAAAAAGCCGAGAAGCTGGGATTACAACCCAGACGGCAAAAAGTTAAAATCACTGGAGTAAAAGAAGCAAGCACTATCTGCCAAACTGCTAAGATTAATTTATGCCCCCTAAGCAAGGAGTGGCTGTTGGCTACTCACTTTGCAATTAAAGATCACAATGAAAACAACTGGCACAACTTGAGGCCATTTCCTCTGGTCCTGTCACTTGTTACTTGGGAGAAGAGACCAACCCCCATGTGGCTACAACATCCTTTCAGGTTATAAAGTTATAAAGAGTGAGAAGGTCCCTCCTGAACCTCCTTTTCTCTGGGCTAAACAACCCCAGCTCCCTCAGATGCTCCTCATCAGACTTGTGCTCCCAACCCTTTCCCAGCTCCATTGCCCTTTTCTGGACATGCCCCAGCATCTCAATATCTTTCTTGTTGTGAGGGACCCCAAACTGAACACACAACTCAAGGTGTGGCCTCACCAGTGCTGAATACAGAGGGACAATCACTTGCCTGGTCCTGCTGGTCATACTATTGCTGATACAAGCCAGGATGCCATTGGCCTTCTTGGTCATCTGGGAACACTACTGGCTCATATTCAGCTGCTGTCAACCAGCACCCCTGTGATGGCTTTGGACAGTTACCGGAGGACTGAGACTACAAACAAGTCACTCCCCTTTTGTTTTAACCTCTCTCCACCCCCTTCCAATAATGAAGGGACAATGCAAAGAGATATAAGTAAAAAATAACAATTTACTATAGGAAATAGCAGTAACTACAAAGATACAAAGGAAAAGGGTTTCAGCCAACAAAGGCAGAAATCATTTCCTTGTCCCTCCACCCCTAGCACAAAAAAACCAAAACAGTGGCTGCCACATGGTTTCCCCAAGGACAAAATGTCTGAGAAGCTTCCCCCTCCCCTCTGGACCATGCGGTTGGAAAAAAACCTAAAGAAAACACAATGTAGCAAACGATTCTTGGCAGGAAGATGGCAGGCAGCAGCAGCAGGGTGCAGGCTCTCCCTCTCTCTCCCTCTCCTCAGTGAGGAACAAGCAACTGGCAAAAGTAACCAGCGGGGATGGCGGTGGGTCCCAGAACAGCTACGGAGCTACAGCAGTAGTCTCTCTTGGCGGGGGGGTGGAGGAACAGCAAGAGGCAGTAGCAAGAGTTGCCACTCACAAGCTTGCCCCAGCTTGGGCAGCAGACGTCACAACTTCGGCAACAGAAAAAAAAGTGGCAGCAGCTGGGACTCGCAGGGGCTGTTGCTGGTGAGCTCTCTCAATGCAGTCCAGGCAGTGGCAGCTCTGGCAGCAACTGCTACCTGCAACTAGGCTTGAGAAAGCAGCTGTGTCTCTCTCCAGCGCCAGGGGAAAAGAGTGGCTATCCTTCCTCTTCTGGTCCTCGTTTTTTTCCTGTCAAGCCCATGCCTCCTGTGATGATGTGATGGTATGAATATTCATCACTAAAGCTCCACCCCCTGGCTTTTGTCACCATAACAACCCCCAAATCCTTTTCACTCCCTGGGCCACGGGTTGCCCTTCAGCCCTTGCCAATGGAAGGCTGAGGGGATCCATCTCCCCACATCCCCCCAATCCCCAGCTGCCTCATGCCCACCTGGATTCACCTAGACTGTCATTTCCTACTTAGACCAGATTAATGCACCAGTGATCAAAATGCCAGACCCTGTAGGTCAGTCTACAGCCCCTGGCCAGGTCTGATGCCACCTCCAGGTTCTCCCAGAGCTGCACTTGACAAACGATATAACCATTATCTCAGGTTCTGTGGTGGATCAAGCTGAGACAGAATTAATTTTCCCCAGAGAAGCCTTCATAGTGCTGTGGTTTGTGTTGGTAGCTAGAAAGGTGTTGATAACACACCAGTGTTTTGGCTACTGCTGAGCAGTTCCACAGCATCAAGGCTGTCTCTCCAACATGCCCCCTCACCAGTAGGTTGGGAGTGGGCAAGACCTCGGGAGGGGACACAGTCAGGTCAACTGACCCAAAATGACCAAAGGGATATTCCATACCATATGATGTCTGCTCAGCAATAAAAGCTAAGAGAAAGGAAGGGGGGGCATTCATTATTAGTGTTTGTCTTCCAGAGAAACTGTTACACATGCTGAAGCCCTAATTCCCAGGAAGTGGCTGGACATCATCTGCTGGTGGACAGTAGAGAATAAACCTTTGGTTTCCCTTTGCTTCTGCATGCAGCCTTTGCTTTTGCTTTATTAAACTGCCTTTGTATCTGGTCCTATGGTTTTATGGTTTTGGTTTTTGGTTTTATGGTTTTGACCTGTCTGGCATGGGCGACCCTACCGAAGGCATGTGCCATCGCCAGCATAGTTCGCAACCACATAGGGGCACACAGGCTATGTTCCTGTTAGAACAGTTTGGGCAAAGCTTCATAAAAGAGTTTGGCGAAATAAACACCTGAAGAAAAGTACAAAGATCAGTGTTTACAGAGCCATAGTGCTGTCTACTCTCTTATACGGATCTGAATCGTGGGTCATCTACTGCCACCACCTGCGTCTCCTAGAACGCTTCCATGAATGCTGCCTCCGTACAGTCCTAAACATCCACTGGTCAGACTATGTGACCAATACGTCTGTTCTAGAACAAGCAGCAGTCACAAGTATTGAGGTCATGTTACTGAAAACACAGCTGCGTTGGGCAGGGCACGTCTCCAGGATGAAGGACCACCGCCTCCCTAAGATCCTGCTTTATGGCGAACTTACCACTGGCTGCTGCAAGAGAGGAGCCACGAAGAAAAGATAAAGGACTCCCTGAAACAACATCTCAGCCTTAACCATATTGACCACCATAACTGGTCTACTCTGGCCTCCAATCGGGAGGCCTGGAGACACGCTATCTATAATGCTGCTGATGCTTTTGAGAAAGTACGCAGGATCACCCTTGAGGAGAAAAGACAACGCAGAAAGAATCGTGCCTTGCAGAATATACCATCTAAGGAGTCTTTCTGCTGTGCCTTTTGCAACCGGACATGCCTTTCTCGTATTGGCCTTTTTAGCCACCAACGCGCCTGCAACAAATGTGGGTAGAACCCTTCCCAAATCTTCGTTCGCGAAGCCTAGCCATGATGATGATTAAACTGCCTTTATCTTGACTCATGGGTTCTTTTCCATCTTATTTGTTCCCTCCTGTCCTGCTGAGGAGGGGAGGGATAGAGCAGCTGGGTGTGCTTCAAAGAAATCCTTAAACAATATGTAAAGCATACTTTTATTATGGCTGGGGGAGGTGCAGGGGGATTTCGCCCCCCCGTGCATGTCCGCTGAGAAAAGAAACACAACAGCTTTTTATACATTTGGAAGGAGTGAGTTTCAAAAATTATCTATCATATACACTCTTTACAAAGTCTGTCTTACCTAAATATGAAACAGGAGCCAGGCCTAAAAGAGTTAACTGAGATATCTTGGCCTGCTAAGAAACCTCAATACCTGTTTTGCTAGAAGAACATTTTAGGAGCACTGGTTAATATCATGTCCTGTTCTGCTCACCGGACCAAAGGCCTTATTATAGAAAGGAGTAGTACACACACACAATAATAAATTAGGTAAACTAGACGTTTGAATAAGATCTAGAAGGCCCAGAGCCAGGATTTTGCAAGCTTGAAGAATTCAGGTCACCTAATTGAAGAGGTCAAATTGAGGAAGACGTCCATGGCGACCACCAGAGGGATGAAGGCTTGAGCAGAAGACCCCCACAGTAGAAGACTGCGCATGTCTGGAAAGACTCTGCCCAGAGACTAACCTACTTATTAATATGTATAATAAATGATGTAACCATGTATCTAAAGTGTATAAAATGGCTTAGTTTTGCACTTGCAAGTTGAGCAAGTTTGTCCAGCGCGAGCTGGTTTGCTCCCAACGTTGAATAAACAAATACCTTGCTGCTTAAAGATAAAAAAGTCTCCGAGCAGTTTTTTGGGCCGATTTTTCGGATTCATTTGGCGACCTGCGGCAGCACACCTTCTCCACCCGGCTGCGGAATCCCTCGGAGGATGGGACCCCCTTGGGCGCCCTCGGGTAAGTCTTTTTACCCCAAGGGGTTCCCTTCTTTGGTGGCTTCTTGCAGGGGCTGGACAAGAACACTGCCTATTGATAAAAGGTATTTGTATCTGGTTTCTGGTTTTGTCTATTCTGGTTCTGGTTCTGGATTCCCATAAGTCGAAGGTGGGATGCCGTCCCTCGCAGGGTTACGGGAGAGGATGCTCTGCCAGGGGAATATCCCCTCTGGTCTGGTCTGGTCTGGTTTTGTTTGTATTTGGCCAAATATTGTTTATTTTGCGGGAAATAAGGTTGACTTGTTTGTTTTCGGAAAAGTTATTGTGTGCCTGATATACCCTGCTTACCTTGAAACATCCAGGAGCACATAGTTAAAGGTATTATCATGCTAAGAATTGCTATGTGAGAGGTAGTGTTGAAGAGTTAACTATAAGCACACCACTTTGGATAAGACCTAGAATTAAGATTTGTCCATTTAGCAACTGTTGGTTATATGTACAAGCCTTGTGTAACAGATGTAAGGTTTGCCTCCCCGGCAGATAAGGTTGGGTCAGAACCAGTGTGCATATTGTAGAAAAGAAGGACACTGGAAGCAAGAATGCCCTGAATTAACAGGTGGAAATACAGGCACAGGAGGGGCTGTTGTTGCTTACAGAGTACTGCGTGAAGGGGGGGGCCGGCAGGCCAGCACCTAGGGGACCTGCTGGTAAAACTTAAGCTAGGGGAAGAAAAGGAAGAATTAGATTTTCTAATTGATACTGGGGCTACATTTTCTGTTTTGAATCAAGAATTAATACCTAAAAGTGATAAATATGTTTAAGTCGTGGGTGCCACTGGCCAATCAGAAAAGTTTTCTTTTGAAACCCCTAAAGTTCAAAATTGGAAAACAAATGGGAGTGCATCAGTTTTTGTATTTACCAAATTTATCCAAACCCATATTGGGCAGAGACCTACTAGAAAATCTGGGTGCTGTAATAGAATTCAAACAAGGTAAAACTGAATTTAAGGTAAAGGAAGAACAATTAATAGCAGCTCTGAGTTTAGCAATGAGCTATGTGGAGCCAAGCCAGGGTAATTCAAATGTCAATCAAATTTCAGATCAGGTATACCCAGGAGTTCGGGCTATTGAAACACCAGGAAAGTCGAAAAGGGCAGTTCCCATTTGTCATGGTTTGAGCAGCCTCAAAATCCAATTCTTGATTCCTAGCCCCCCTCCCACATCTCAACCCCATGTGAGATGGGTTTTCCAGACAAAAACACAAGACTCAATATGGGGGGAAAGGAATATATTACAATGACTATACATATAAATAAATACTATAATATACTGCATACAATCTTAACTCCATTTCTATCTCTACCATGACAATAATATTTACAATGGGCCAAATCTCTTCTCCCTCCAAATAAAAGTCCAGGAGAGAAGAAGAAGAAAAGACCCCTTCCAGTCTCTCAGCAGCAGGTCTCTCTCTAGGCAGCAGGCTCTCTTCTTCTCTTCCAGGCAGCAGTTGTTGGCTCTCTGCCAGCACACACGAGGGAGGCCTCCAAGCCTCTCTCGACCCCCGTCTCCAAACAAGGGGTCTTTCTGTGGGCTGCGTAACCCCAGACACGGTTGCGTCACCACGGTCATATCACGAAGCACCAGGGTCTTCGTGACGGTCTGGTATCCTCAGGGGAAATCAAACCCCTGTGCAGAGCTCCCATGCTCTGACTCAAAGATGGCTGCCAGCTTCTCTGAAGCCTGGCAGCAGTGGGGGGGGCCAAGGTCACCCCACACACACACATTCCTTTGGCTGTCCTGGCTTTAGCTCTCAGGAGGCCATGAGCTTCCTAGCTCCTCTCTGCAGTGCATACTGCACTCCAAGACTCTTCAAGTGAGTCCAATCATCCTCCTCTCTCATCAGAGGAGTCTCCAGGGGAGTTTGGGGGTTTTGGTTATTTAGTTCTTACCCCAACAAACTGTCTCTGCTGCTGGCTTGGTTCTCTTCCTGCTGCTGCTTTTCCTTTTCCTCAGACACCTCTGTGTCTTCCATGCAGCATACCGGCTTCTGCTGCTTCTTCTGGTTCTTATCTGTTGGCTCTTTGCCACTGCTCTCGGACGCTGCTGTCCCTGCTGCTCCGTCGCTCACTCACAGTGGAGAAAACTCCTCCAACTTCTCAGCCACAGGCACTTAGTTCAGTTCAACACCATTCCAAGTCCACATAGCCCCCCAGCCGGGGGCTAGGGGGGGGTGGAGCCCCCAGGGCTCTCGCCCTGGCTCCTCGTGGCCTCACCACAACATGACCACCCTTCTTCTAACAACAAGAACCACTGCTTCTCTTCCGGTCCAGAGAGATATGTTTATATTTTGCAGGAGCACTGATTGGGTCAAACCCCAAGGGTCACCACCCCCTGGGGGTTACCACTTTCCTAGTTTCAGGGGGAAAAACCTGGCTCAAACCACTACACCATTCAAATAGAATTACAGCCAGGAGCAAACCCAGTAATTAGGAAGCAATATGCACTGAGGCTAGAAAATAGATAACTTCTTGGAACTAGGACTTTTGTAGAGTGTGAATCAAATTTCAACACCCCAATTTTACCAGTCAAGAAGCCAAATGAAACACATAGGTTGGTTCAGGATTTAAGAGCAGTAAATAAAATAGCTAAAACATACATGCAGCTGTTACAAACCTATGTGTCCTATTAATATTAAAAGAAAGTCTAATTTGGTTCACAGTATTAGACTTAAGAGAGGCCTTTTTCTGCCTTCCCTTAACACAGGAAAGTCGAAGGATATTTGCCTTCAAGTGGGAAAATCCCACCACAGGAAGGAAAACTTAGCTCATTTGGACAGCGTTACCTTAAGGGTTCGAAAATTTTCCCACAATTTTTGGGAATCAATTAGCTAAAGAATTGGAACAATGGCAGTCACCACCGGGAGAGGGTGTACTTTTATAATATGTGAATGATCTATTGATTGTTACTGAAAAACAAGAAGAATGTGCCCAATGGACAGTAAACCTCTTAAACTTTTTGGACTTGAATGGTTATCAAGTCTCTCAACAGAAAGCTCAGTTGGTCCAGGAGAAAGTCATGTACCTGGGATATGAAGTATCGAGAGGACAATGATCTCTGAGGATAACAAGAAAGGAAACCATCTGCCAGACACCGAAACCACAGATGGTGAGAAACCTTCAAGCCTTTCTAGGAATGACAGGTTGGTGTTGTTTATAGATATATCAGTATGGGCTAATTGCAAAGCCTTTATATGACCTGCTGAAAATAACTAAGGGCAACCTAGTCTGAACCCCTGAAGCAAGTGGAGCCTTCAAACAGCTGAGATGAGAACCCATAAGGAGTCTGGCGTTGGGATTGCCTGGCGTAATGAAGCCCTTTTGGTTGTTCTTGCATGAACGACAAGGAATGGCTCTGGGGGTCTTGGCTCAGCAACTGAGGCCACACAAAAGAGCAGTAACCTACTTCTCCAAGCAATTGGATGAAGTAAGCAAAGGATGGCCCACCTGCTTAAGGGCAGTAGCAACAATGATCATAAACATAGAAGAAGCCAGGAAATTTACAATAGGACAGAAAATGACTGTGTTAGTGTCCCACACAGTGTCAGCAGTACTGGAACAGAAAGGAAATCATTGGCTGTCACCCTCCCAGTTTCTGAAATATCGGGTAATCCTGGCTGAATCAGATGACATAACCATTCAGGTGACTAACACTGTTAACCCAGCTTCATTCCTAGAAGGAAGAATCTTGGCTGCACCTGTCATGCTCGACTGCCTGGAAACCATTGAAGCAGTGTGCTCCAGCTGCCTGGACCTTAAAGAAGAACTGTAGGGAACATGTCCCGAGGTGCAACAGGTAGGCACCGAAGCTAGGGGACATGCGCAGAGCCAGACCCTCCTATTGGTTAAGAGTCACGTGGGATCAAGGTATAAAAAGGCGCGCGTTCTTTAAATAAACCTCTTTGTTTACCACCTCACAGAGAGTGTGCCATGATTTCTTTATTATATAAAGGCAATGCCACGTGCATGCAACATATGGCGACCCAAAGGGACCGAATCTACATTAGATCAGATATTTTAAAACCTGTACCAGGTTCTATCGGTAGGATCTCCGGTTATCATTTTAGTTTTATAAAGTGGGAGTCCTTTTACCGAAAAAAACATAGACGTCTGTAAACGTTGCCTTGGGGGAGTCCAAGGAACGAAATTTGAGCTCAAAAAAGATAGGTTAGTGCACAGAAAAAAGAAGAAAGAAGAACTCGCCGAGAGATCGGAGCGGGCGGGCACCGGAGAAAGCGGAGCGGACCGAAACAACATCGCAGCGGTGAGTGAGCTGAAAGGCAGCCTGCGCGGCCAGGACTGCTCCCCGACTGGCAGCGTGACCGCAGCCCGGACCCCCGAGCCGCGAGCCGCGCAGAAATCGCGGGGAAACCCCTGCCGCGCCACCGCTGCCGCCGCGGCTGAAACAGCCACGCGGACCGGCGCCGCAGCTGCCCGCACCACCCCAGCCACCCCGCCCGGACCCCCGCTTTGGCTGTCTGCCTAGCAGAAAGCCCCCAGCTCCACGCCGCCCGCCTCCCCTGCAAGCGTTCGCTGCCCCTTCTCCGGCCCCGCCCCCCGCTCACAAGCCGCGCGGGACAGGGGAAGCTACACCGAACGCCCGCAGCCCCCAGACCCACCTCGCCTAGCGAGCCCCCGCCACCACCTTCTGCCGACCCACGCATGCGTGTACCCACCGCGTGAAGCCTCAGCGTAGAGGAAAAACCCCCCCGCGGCGCCTAGCGAACCGCGGGACACCCGGAGCCGCTCCCCACCGACCCCCGGCCGTCTGTAAGGACCACACCGACCCTTAAAATCGAGAAAAATCGCCGAAAGCCGCCGCGAACCCACAGAGAACCTGTTGGCGCTTTTGCCGCCGCTTCCGCGCCGCCGCTGCGCCAAAAGGACCGCCGCCGCCCGAGCCGAGCCCCGAGCCCGCCCGAGCCGTGAGAGGACCCCGCGCCAGCCGCCGCCGCAGCCGCAGCAGCCCGAGCCGCCAGCGACGGAGGAAGCACCGCCGCCGCTGAGCCAGGAAACCAGCCGACCAGAACCAGCAGCCACTAACTACACAAAGAACTTCTGCCCGCGCGCATCCAAACCACCGCGAAAAGGTAAACTGAAGAACTTTTTCCTCACCGCAATTTCAAAAGACACACATTCACCCCACACAGCCCACGAAAGGACAACACAAGAGCATAACACCCATAAGCACCCCCCAATAACACTGCCCTCAGCAGCCGCCCAACTTTTAGGCGTAGGGACACAAACGCCCAAAGTCTGGCGGGGGGGGAATGGGAGATGTTCGTGAATTGAGCACTGAGTCAGAAGCCCAGGGCCAAAGGCACACGGGCCGTTGGGAGGGGACGGAGCCTGAAATGCGAGATCCCCACTCATGGGACCACCGCAGAGGGCTCCGTCACGGTGACCGGGGGGGCAAGCCAGCAGAATCGCCCCCCCGTCCCGCGGATGACTGCCGGCCACGTGTAACCTCATGGGTGCCGCCATCTTGCCCATTAAAATGCCCGGGTACTGAACTGTCTCTTCTGGTCCCTGAGCCGCCCCGTCCCACCCATAGGCGCGAGGGGGGAGGTAGCCCCGCCCCCTCGCCGCCTCCGACACCCGCCCACACCCCCCCACCGGCAACCGAGGCTACCGCAGCCACGGGGAGGGGGGGAAGGGGGGAGGAGGAGGAGGAATTCTCAGTAGTTCCGTCGGGAAGCAGCAGGGAGGCAAACAGGGTAAAGTCGGATAACAGGTGGGAAAACAGGGGTAAGGCGATTCAACTGGGTGGCCTGAAGGATAATCAGGCATACTCAAATGAATTTAGCCAAAGCCACGCCCCTCAGCCTGAGCTTCTACACGGAGCTATTCAGAGGCTGAGGCAATTGGTAAGAGATAGTGGCATATCCCTAAATGATGCCTACGGGTACCCGAGGGCATCGAATTCCATCCATTTTTCCACCTCACATGACACAGAACATGTGCACTGCTTATCTGACTTTCGGGAGAATGGTGCCAATAACACACCAAACACCCCAACTGGTATAACAGTAAATCCATTGACTGGAGAAGGGAGACACAGCACAGCAGGTGCCCAATTGATTCACTCCCGAGAAAAATACAAAGTAACAATCAAACAGGCGCTGAGAGCCATGAGAAGGCTTCTCACCACAGACAAAAACAGCAACCTGCCCAGCACAAGAGTGTTACACAGTTGTGCTGAGCAAAACTCACGACATTTAAATTGGCTGCGGACTGCTTTGCACAGGCAAATTGAATACAATGAGGCCAGAGAGATGCTGTATAAGCAGTTGGCTTCTGATAGGGTGAATGCAAGCTGTGAAAAGGCTTTGCAAACCCTCTCTGGAGGGGTTGAACACAGCACCGCTGAGCTGGTTCAACCTTACCTAGGATTTAGCTCTGAGGAGCACCAATCTGCCTCTCTAGCTGTGGCCCTAGAAGCCCAGCTAGGAATACAAAAAGAGGCCAGACTTAGAGCAAGTGGTGTCAGGTGCAGTAGCACTGACCGCTCTCAAGGAGATTATATCTGGAGACCCCTTTGCAGCAATGCCCCAAAATACTCTAATGGCAAGGAATGGGCTGAGTTACACCCAGGGTGCCGAGGGCGAAACAAGTGCCTTGCTGCCAGCATCGCCCTGCTTGTTGCCGTCCTGCTTGCTGCCTTCTGTGCCACAGGCTTTCATGTGCCAGAAAGGAAACAGCTCGAAGCAGGCCCCAAAGTGACAACAAACAGCCTAAACAATGCCCTTATATACTGCACACCCAAGAAAGGTGACAGATGGAAAATGCTGCCAGACACTAGAGCAGTAAGCGCAGTCATAAAGCATGTAGGAGCACAGCAGCATGGACTGCCTTTACCCGATGTGCTCCCAACGAGTTGGCCGCTATTGGTAACTGATTCAAAGATTTGTTCCTCTACCACCTTCCTACACCCTGAGGATGTTCCAAGGCTTGCCTGTCCCATCATGGCCTTGTGCACGGCCTATGCAAGTATATTGCTGGGCTGTCTGTCCTCAGGAGATGCAAATAGCCAAGCAAGATATCAGACAACCACGATACACCCCCATACAGGTAGCATACCAATGAGCATGACCACAGGAAATGAACTGCCTTTTACTCTTACTGCTCTAATCCAAAATGTCCAAGATGTAGGGTTACAGCTTGCAGCAGAGAAAATGCAGCAACCGTTACCCTGGACTTCCCTTGGACAAGAATTCATGCAGCAAAAGATTCTCTACAACTGCTGCAGCTCAAGGTAAAAAACACTTTATATTTACACGAGTTGCAGAAGCTTTAAGGGGCCACAAACCGGTTAAGGCCTATTTTAGGCTTGACCACAGAGGAGCTACACCCTCTGCTTCAGCTGCCAAAGGGAGACTCCAGTCCAATGTCTAACAGGCTACTGATACCGGAAGCCAAAAGAGTGTTAGACATTAGTACCAAGGCAATAGAGAGAGGGATAGGCAGAAGGAGAAATCCTGAACTACAAATATGCCTGACCCTCATTCCCAGCAGGTATCAACTATTAGCAGCCTTGTTACCGTGGGATCAGACTGAAAAAGACCCACTGCAACTTCTAAAGTGGCTAATTTTGCCCCATGCACCATCTAACACTGTGTGGACTGTTAATGAGATGTATGCAAAGCTTGTCATTCAAGGCAGAGAAGGACTGCAGGAACTGGAAGGAGGGGACCCTGCCTTTACCACCATCGACATGCCAGCTACGAAGGACAATTTGGATAGGATGCCAGCTGAGGACGCAAGGTTCCGAGCTGCCTTAGCAAGCTTTCATGGTAAAACTTTAATGCATCTCTCAAAACACAGGTTGTGGGCAAAGACAACTAATCTACCTTCAAAAGCCACGACCAGATGCAAACACGGACAAGTGAAAGGCTTCAGGGCCTTCACACCTGCATCTGGAAACAGCATAAAAGGCTGTAATAACTCAGGTAAAATCCTGCTACAAAACAAGGGAAGGACAGACGCAGACCACGAACCACAGCTGTGCAGGTTCTGGAAATGACCTCGTCTGTATTGTCTTGGGAACGGTTATCAAGTGATCTTTGAATGTTATAACTGATTTCTGTTATGTTGCAAGTTGATGCCTCATCTTGAAGGTTTGTTTGTTTGAGATGTCCTAGTGCTTACTTGTTAATTGAAATGCGTTCTGTTTGGTTTCTTGTGAATTACAGAAGGTTTGGATTTTCATACACATGCATACAAAGTAACACAATGACAGGTAAGGGCCAACAACTGATAAAGAACTAAGTGACTGACAAATTAACAACATTTAACATCATATCTAAGGTCTTGAAGCAAGCGAAATTGTCTAGTTCATTTTTCCATCAGAACGCAAGATCCTTAAACAGACAATTCAAATAACATTCAATTAGCTCAAGACTCCATCATGTCACGCCCAAACTGTCAAAAAATCACAACAATGCCATCTCAGAATGCATTAACCCCACATGGTTAATTGCAAATGAGATTGAGCAAACAGATATCACATACATCTCTGAAATGGACATATTATAAGATGTACATGTAACAGTAGGTATATACCAGCACCACATAACCTACACAACACCCACTGCGGAAAAGACCAAAAGTGTGAGACACTTTGGCTTAGTTGCCCAGCAACTCTTGATCCATAATATTCACAGTAAAGCAGCTCTATCCTATCAAATAGGAAAATTCTTATGTCACAAGTGTTCCACACTCACTCATTACACAGGTAATTACACAAAGAGCACAAAACACAACAAAACAGTGTCAACTAAACAAAAAAGGGGGGGAGAGAATCTGTATAGCTAAAAGAATATCTGTGAAAAACCATGTATGTATTAATTTTCAAATTGTGACAAGCTGGAAACATGTGAGTATGAAAGGTAATACAAACCCCAGGCTAGTGTACCTCTCCCAAAACATCGGTCATGGTAAAGGATTTGGTATCTGGGCAGTGGACGGAACCACTAAATCTGATTTGGGAGAGAGGCTACGCTGGTGAGTCTGAAGAAAAGAGTTAAAATGAACCCCTTCCAGGTCTGTTGCACCCCACAAGGTACAAAATCACATCAGCAAGAACCAGAATGACGCAGAAGTTATAAGAAGGTTATGTTTATGTTTAAGGTTTACTTTAAGGACGACCAGTGTGGCAAAAAACAGTTTATAAAAACCCATGAATGTGTGTGTATGATGCGTGAGTTGATGGCCATCAAAGCTAATGAAAGTGTGAATGAACATGAGTGTTGTATGTCTGGACAAATATTGAAACACTAAACACCTCACAAATAACAATACCTCCGCCACAGGGTCATTTAAGAGAATTTAGTTTTGCTAAACTTAGCCTGTTTCTTAATAAAGTTGTATTCCCCAGTTATTTAAAACCCTCAGGTTAATAAAGTTTACAAGTTTGCACGGTTAGGCCAAGGCCTATAGATTAATAAAGTTATTTCTCCAAGTTGCACTACCCTATAGGAATATAAGAAAGTTTTAAAAGGTTCACAATAGGACTATAAGAGGCCAAGGCAAGCAGTATGCTGG
>NW_020925122.1:142440-246213 GCF_003984885.1 Neopelma chrysocephalum
CTGTAATAGAATTCAAACAAGGTAAAACTGAATTTAAGGTAAAGGAAGAACAATTAATAGCAGCTCTGAATTTAGCAATGAGCTATGTGGAGCCAAGCCAGGATAATTCAAATGTCAATCAAATTTTAGATCAGGTATACTCAGGAGTTTGGGCTATTGAAACACCAGGAAAGTCGAAAAGGGCAGTTCCCATTCAAATAGAATTACAACCAGGAGCAAACCCAGTAATTAGGAAGCAATATGCACTGAGGCTAGAAAATAGATAACTTCTTGGAACTAGGACTTTTGTAGAGTGTGAATCAAATTTCAACACCCCAGTTTTACCAGTCAAGAAGCCAAATGGAACACATAGGTTTGTTCAGGATTTAAAAGCAGTAAATAAAATAGCTAAAACATACATGCAGCTGTTACAAACCTATGTATCCTATTAACAATATTAAAAGAAAGTCTAATTGGTTCACAGTATTAGGCTTAAGAGATGCCTTTTTCTGCCTTCCCTTAACACAGGAAAGTCAAAGGATATTTACCTTCAGGTGGGAAAATCCCACCACAGGAAGGAAAACTTAGCTCATTTGGACAGTGTTACCTTAAGGGTTTGAAAATTTTCCTGCAATTTTTGGGAATCAATTAGCTAAAGAATTGGAACAATGGCAGTCACCACCGGAAGAGGGTGTACTTTTATAATATGTGGATGATCTATTGATTGTTACTGAAAAACAAGAAGAATGTGTCCAATGGACAGTAAACCTCTTAAACTTTTTGGACTTAAATGGTTATCAAGTCTCTCAACAGAAAGCTCAGCTGGTCCAGGAGAAAGTCATGTACCTGGGATATGAAGTATCGAGAGGACAGTGATCTCTGGGGACAACAAGAAAGGAAACCATCTGCCAGACATCGAAACCACAGATGGTGAGAAACCTTCGAGCCTTTCTAGGAATGACAGGTTGGTGTCGTTTATAGATATATCAGTATGGGTTAATTGCAAAGCCCTTATATGACCTGCTGAAAATAACTAAGGGCAACCTAGTCTGGACCCCTGAAGCAAGTGGAGCCTTCAAACAACTGAGATGAGAACTCATAAGGACTCCGGTGTTGGGATTGCCTGACGTAAGGAAACCCTTTTGGTTGTTCTTGCATGAATGACAAGGAATGGCTCTGGGGGTCCTGGCTCAGCAACTGAGGCCGCACAAAAGAACAGTAGCCTACTTCTCCAAGCAATTGGACGAAGTAAGCAAAGGATGGCCCACCTGCCTAAGGGCAGTAGCAACAATGATCATAAATATGGAAGAAGCCAGGAAATGTACAATGGGACAGAAAATGACTGTGTTAGTGTCCCACACTGTGTCTACGGTACTGAAACAGAGAGGAAATCATTGGCTGTCACCCTCCCAATTTCTGAAATATCGGGTAATCCTGGCTGAATCAGATGACATAACCATTCAGGTGACTAACATTGTTAACCCAGTTTCATTCCTAGAATGAAGAATCTTGGCTGCACCTGTCGTGCACGACTGCCTGGAAACCATTGAAGCAGTGTGCTCCAGCTGCCTGGACCTTAAAGAAGAACCACCCCTGGATGCAGAAGACTGGTTTACCAATGGCAGCAGTTTCATAAGACAAGGTGTGAGGATGGTTGGGTATGCAGCGACCACCACTACTGAGGTAATCAAATCAAATCCTTTGCCCGCAGGAACCTCAGCCCAGAAAGCAGAACTGATGACTCTCATTCGAGCTTTAGGATTGGCAGAAGGAAAACAAATTAACACCTGGATTGGCTTCAAATATGCCTTTGGCATAGTTCATACTCATGGAGCAATTTGGAAAGAAAGAGGACTTTTAACTCTTCAAGGAAAAGTTGTGAAATATGCTGAAGAAACTCTACTATTACTAGAAGCTGTACAACTCCCCTCTCAGGTGGCAATTACGCACTGCCGAGGACACCTGAAAGGTAACACTGTCCCGGAAATAGGAAACAGAAAAGCTGATGCAGAAGCTGAATTAGCTGCTGCAAGAAGTAAAGAACTACCAGTAGCAGCTTTAGTGCGAGAAGAACTAGACACAGATCAACAAGTAGAATATCAAGAAACAGATTATAAGTGGATACATGAAAATGAAGGTAAGCTGTTAGACAATGGGTGAGGTTAACTAAAAACAGGTCAGTTAATACTATTAGAAAAATTAGTGTGACAATTTGTAAAAGTAAAACATGATAAAACTTATTGGGGCTTAGACTCGCTCTATTAGCATTTAAGGACCAGAGTAGCAGGACCAAATTTATTTACCACAATAGAGCAAGTCACATCCCAATGTGAACTTTGTCTGAAATACTGGAACAGAAATACACCAAGGGGCAATAAGCAAAGGGCATTTCCCAGGTGAAATTTGGCAAATTAATTTCTCTGAGCTCCCAAGAAAAGGGGGGGGGCCTGTTATCTCTTAGTTTTGACTGACACATTTTCTGGATGGTCTGAAGCTTTCCCATGTAGAACAAATGAATCAAAAGGAGTGGTTAAAATCTTGTTGAACGAAATTATACCATGGTTTGGAATGCCTAAGAGCATCTCTTTAGATAGAGGTTCACACTTTTGTGCACGAATTGTACAAGCAATAAGTAAAGCACTAAAAATCAATTGGCAACTGCATATGCCCTACAGACCCCAAGCAAGTGGGCAAGTAGAAAAGATGAATCATCTCATTAAGCAACAAATTGCTAAAATATGTCAAGAAACAAATTTTCATTGGTATTATTAAGCTTTACCTATTGCTTTAATCAGGATAAGGGTCAAGCCGAGATCAAAAGAGAAAACTGAGTCCATTTGAAATTCTATTTGGCAGACCCTACATGATGCAAACTGGGAATAGTGAAGCTTTGGATCAAATTGGTAAGCAGTATGTGTATGATTATGTTATGGCTGTAGGAAAACAATTGCAGAAAAATGCTATGGTGTTAGAACACCAACCCAAGCAGCCTGATTGCAAATTACATCCATTCAACCCTGGTGATCGGGTATATGTTAAGAATCTTTCAGAAGAACCACTACGAGAGAAGTGGGATGGACCCTACCAGGTGCTGATGACCACCTTCACAGCGATCTGGGTGAAAGAGAAACCCACGTGGATCCACTACTCTCTAATCAAGAGGTCTCCAGAAGAAGCATGGAGCTCGGGAGAGGAATTATCTACTCTCAAGCCTTCTCAATGCTGACCTTTGGACTGATAAGTACACTGGTGTTAGATCAAGCCCTTGCCCAGAACTCATTATGGTCTCAGGCCTATAATGGGGTCTCTGGTCTATTATTTTATTTACAACCAGATCTTCTGCCTCAGCCAGCCCAAATGAACCAATACAATGCATCTGTTATAGTCCTCCAAGGAACAAGGGTACTGAATAATTGGTAAAATCCTGATACCCCATACGATGCAAGTGTTTTAATAGGCACAGGTTAGATGGTCACCCAAAATTGACGTTTTTGTGAAACGTAATTAGTGGTTGATTAGTGTTGGCACACCTTCACTCTAGATAAATCAGTTTCTGTGATGTGTCAGTGGACATTCAGGGAAGGAAATATAACCAGGAGATTTCCAACCAGCAAATCTCCTACCACCCCATTGACTAAGACCACCACCTGTTTTACTACTCCTTCTTTAACCTGTGAGAGTGTCCACAATTTAACTTTTGCTGGACCTTACATAATTAGGCAATCAAATGAGCAGAAGCTATTGTTCACATATTCACTGAAAAGAGTTCAAATAAACATTCAAGTAAACATATCACACATACAAAAAGACTGCCAGCAAAGTCTTGAGGGTTGGAATGCATGGTTTGGCACAGGGATGGTGACCTAAACACCATAGACCAAGAAGTGTTAGTGAATAAACTAAGTGTCGTCACTTCTGATCTGAGAAAGCTTAAAGTCCCTTTAAGATCATCTTTGCTCACTTTGGCTCTTTGCTCACTTTGGCAGAAACACAATCATTGGCAGTCAGATTGTTGACCAAGATTGCCGACTATGCTGGCAGCACCAATAAACGGTTTGCACTTGCGATCACTCACTGTCAGTGCTGCCAAAGAAAAGACCATCTTTCCTATCTTGACATTAGGAGCCATACACCAAAACATAATTATCAGACCCATAGGCCATAATGTTTGGGCAAGTTACGATCAGACCAAGAAAAAGGTGGCAGTCAGTCAGTACTGAGGCATGTATTCCTAAAGGACAATTAGGATATATCTGTGAAAATGCTGTAGTAGAAAATGAAGATTTATGGTTAGATACTGAAGATAGTGTGTGTACCTTTGAAATGCTTCCCCATGCTAAAACCCAATCACAAGTCTATTACGTAGGAAATGGATGTGCACGTGTTAGAATCTTTTGTGTTAATTTTACCATAGGTATTTGGCATGAAGTAGTGAGTGGTACTGATTTTTTGTTTGACTAAAATAATAGACTGTGATTTTAACTATACAATTTCAATAACTACTGAGTAATTAATTGAAAATTATTATTTGTTGTATCATGACACCCAGATATAGAAAAGATGGTGCAAGAGGTGAATAAAACACAAAGGTGGAACAAGTAGGAGAACATCATTGATAGGACATCTTTACAGGGTACTCCCCTACAGCATCACAAGTGTTTCACTATTTAATACATCCAATATTGGTTTAAATAGCTGCTATGATTCTGCTATCCCTCTTAAATGCCTGGCTATGGTACAAATTGAATACCATAGCCAAAAGGATGCAGATAATGTGGGCAGTGATGCATACCTATCAAAACCCATTAGAACTTGACGAAAGAATTCATAATTTATAAGTAAAAGGGGGGGTTGAAACAGGAGCCAGGCCTAAAAGAGTTAACTGAGATATCTTGGTCTGCTAAGAAACCTCAATACCTGTTTTGCTAGAAGAACATTTTAGGAGCACTGGTTAATATCATGTCCTGTTCTGCTCACTGGACCAAAGGCCTTATTATAGAAAGAAGAGGAGTAGTACACACACACAATAATAAATTAGGTAAACTAGACATTTGAATAAGATCTAGAAGGCCCAGAGCCAGGATTTTGCAAGCTTGAAGAATTCAGGTCACCTAACTGAAGAGGTCAAATTGAGGAAGACGTCCATGGCGACCACCAGAGGGATGAAGGCTTGAGCAGAAGACCCCCACAGTAGAAGACTGCGCATGTCTGGAAAGACTCCGCCCAGAGACCAGGCTACTTATTAATATGTATAATAAATGATGTAACCATGTATCTAAAGTGTATAAAATGGCTTAGTTTTGCACTTGCAAGTTGAGCAAGTTTGTCCAGCGCGAGCTGGCTTGCTCCCAACGTTGAATAAACAAAACCCTTGCTGATTAAAGATAAAAAAGTCTCTGAGCAGTTTTTCGGGCCGATTTTTCAGACTCAAATAGACATTTGGTTGCCTAATTCCTATTCTTATTATTATAGAGTAGTTACATAAAGTTTTAACAACCTTTCGTCTTGCATGCAGCAAGCTCCAACAGAAAATCCGTGACATCCAGAACAAGTGGTGGATCGATCTAGCTGAAGAAACTCAATTATGCGCAGGTTCGGGAGATCACAAAGGATTCTATGAGGCCCTGAAAACAGCATATGGGGCTACATACCAGGTCCAAAGCCCTCTACTCAGTGCTGATGGGCAAACGCTTCTGACAGATAAAACCTCCATTCTGAATAGATGGTCTGAACACTTTCAGACTCTTTTCAGTACCAACCGTGTAGTCCAAGACTCAGCAATTCAGTCCATGTCACAACAACCAGTGAAGTACGAATTGGATACTGCCCTCACTTTAGGAGAAACCCTCAAGGCCATACAGCAGGTGAAAATCGGCAAGGCAGTTGGAGTTGATGGAATTCCACCTGAAGTCTGGAAACATGGGGGCCTTGCACTCCATGCCAAATTTCACGAGTTTGTGGTGCACTGCTGGGAACTAGGCGAACTACCATCAGACCTTCGAGATGCAGTCATCATCACTTTGTATAAGAAGAAAGGAATTAGATCCAATTGCTCAAATTACCGTGGTATTACTCTGCTCTCCATTGCTGGCAAAATCCTGGCAAGAATACTCTTAAACAGACTAATACCCGGTACAGCAGAAGGAATTCTACCTGAAAACCAATGTGGTTTCAGAGCCAACAGGAGCACCACAGACATGGTGTTTGTTCTCAGACAGCTGCAAGAGAAGTGTAGGGAACAGAACAAAGGTCTCTATGTAACCTTTGTCGATCTCACCAAGGCTTTCGATACTGTGAGTAGAAAAGGTCTATGGCAGATTTTGGAACGTTTAGGTTGTCCCCCCAAGTTCCTTAAAATGATCATCTCACTCCATGAGGATCAGCACGGCCAAGTCAGATATGGCAACACACTTTCTGAGCCCTTTCTAATAACTAATGGTGTGAAACAAGGCTGCGTTCTCGCTCCAACACTTTTCACAGTCTTTTTCAGCATGATGCTCCAAAGGGCCACGGCAGACCTCGATGATCAGGACGGTATCTACATTCGATACCATACTGATGGAAGCCTTTTCAACCTAAGGCTACTGAAGGCCCACACCAAGACCTTAAATCATCTTGTCTGGGAACTGCTTTATGCTGATGATGCCACCCTTGTGGCCCACACAGAAGCAGCTCTGCAGCGTTTAACATCCTGCTTTGCAGACGCTGCTGAGCTCTTTGGGCTGGAAGTCAGCTTAAAGAAGACAGAGGTTCTATCAACCTGCACCTCAGGAAGTCTTCCATCATCCCCATATCACCATTAGTCAATCAGAGCTTAAATCAGTCCAGCAGTTTAATTACCTAGGTAGCCTCATCTCCTCGGATGGTAAGATTGACGGGGAGATAGACAACAGGTTAGCAAAGGCATATAGTGCTTTTGGAAAACTCCATAAAAGAGTATGGCGTAATAAACACTTGAAGAAAAGTACCAAGACCAGTGTTTACAGAGCCATAGTGCTGTCTACTCTCTTATACGGATCTGAAACATGGGTCATCTACCGCCACCACCTGCGACTCCTAGAACGCTTCCATCAACGCTGCCTCCGTACAATTCTAAACATTCACTGGTCAGATTATGTGACTAATACATCTGTTCTAGAACAAGCAACCGTTACAAGCATTGAGACCATGTTGCTAGAACACAGTTGCGCTGGGCAGGGCACGTCACAAGGATGAAGGACCACCGCCTCCCTAAGATCCTGCTTTACGGTGAACTTGCCACCGGCTGCCGCAAGAGAGGAACCGCGAAGAAAAGATACAAGGACACCCTGAAACAACATCTCAGCCTTAGCCATAAGAATCGTGTCTTGCAGAATATACCACCTAAGGAGTCTTTCTGCTGTGCCTTTTGCAATCGGATATGTCTATCTCGTATTGGCCTCATTAGCCACCAGCGTGCTTCTAACAAAAGTGGATCGAACCCTTCCCAAATCTTCGTTCGTGAAGCCTAGTCATGATGACATAAAGTTTTATCATTTCAAAAGCTTAGGTTCCCCCCACCCCTTCTTCTGTCTCCCTTGCAATGCTATGTGCTAAAAGTCTTTCCCGCTTTCCCTGACAGTCCCTTTTGTTTACGTAAGCTAGCTTTATCTTAACTGCCCACCATTTGGGCAGCAACCTTCTTTCAATCAGTTATAATTTTGCAAAGTCACACTGACATAGCTAAATTTTTATTTTATTTTGTCTTGTCTTTATTTCAATTCCTCCCTTTTCTTTTAACTAATGCAAATTCTTTTGCATCACCCTTTGTACAGTCTAGAGCACATGTACTTGTTGTGCTATAGTCTTAATTCTCCACCACATCCATAGATTGATGATTGTAAGGAGGAAAGCTGCCAGCATCAAAACCAAGACCTGGTGAATCAGAAAGTTAAACAGCTGGGCTGCAGTGGGTGATTGTATGTTGGTTGTTCCCAGAAATATGTTCCACCAGTGATGTTCTCCAGTCTTTGCCACTTCGGAAATGATGTTTTTAATCTCCCTGGTGTCGTGTTTTACTTGCCACAGCGTGCAATGTGAAGTAGCCTTTACCTTTTCCATCATTTGTTCAACATCAGGATGATAGAGCATTTTCTGGAGGATATTAATGTTCATGCCTATTTGTAGTTTAGGCACTTCATGATATATATTTATCCAAGATCAATTGCCTGGTGGTCACAGGAGCAGTGTGACTAAAGTCCCATCCTATTATTTTAGTAAAATTGCAAACACAGAAGTTAGTATCATTAGTTCATTCTTCACGATCATCAATAGTTATACTTGTGCAATATGTGCTGATGCATGCACATCCTTTGCCTACATAGTATACTTAGGACTGTGCCTGTGTATTTGGGAACATTTCAAAAGTACATGTACTATCTTCTGTATCTAAACATAAATCCTCCTTCTCTGTTACAGCATTTTCACATACATATCCTAGTTGTGTATACAGGCTTCTGTGCTGATAGTTTGCCATCTCCCTATGTCCCTGTCATAGCTTGCCCAGACATTATGTCCCATGGGCTTAACTACTATGTCCCGGTGTATTGTTCCTAAGACAGGAAATATGGTCCGTTCTTTTGCCTCACGGATGGTAAGAACGTATGCCTCTCTCTGCTCCTGCTTTGAGTTATATGTGAAGTTTACTAATTGCCACCATGCCTGATGTTCTTTCTCAAATTTGGTTGTGGTGTCATTTCTGGATATGATCTCTCTTATTTCTTGAGGTAAAATTCCTGATGTTCCTTCTCTTAGGACTCCTGCAGCTACGGATTCTATCCATTGCTGGGTTTGGATACACTGTATTGCTATTGAGACATTTTCTTGTAAACCTCCAAAAACATTAGTCACAACCTGAAAATCTTCAGATGTGTGTTTAGTTAACAAGATCATCAAGTCTGTAGTAAGAGATTGTGTTTCAGCTATAGTCATTAATGATGATCTTAGTGCTACCTCCAGTTTTCCCAAATCAGAGGTTACAGTGCTGAGTTTATTAATTAATATTTCCTGATCTATTGAATTTAATACACCTAGTCCTGATCCAAACCACCCTGTTAAATCTTTTCATGTTCTTTCATGGCGGGATCTAGTTCTTAACCAAGCGCTCCATCCTTTAAGACTTTGGAGAATGAAGGGCTGACAATCCCCTTTTATAGAGGATATGTTTGTTTGGATTTTTACCTGGACTTTTTTTTTTAGTGAATATGTAGGGTCCAGGGGTAACTTCTGCTCATTAGATTGTCTAATTGCATAAGGTCCTACAAGGGAAAGATTATGACTTTTTTCTGTACATGAGGAAGGAGTCAGTTTAGCAGAAGTCTGTGTTGTTGAAGTAGATACTGTTGTTGTGGTGTCTATTACACATTTCTTTGGTAGTGCCTTGTCTCCTTTCAAAGTAGCCCAAAGACATACTACGGAAACTGGTTTGTCCAATGTAAAGTTGTGCCAACATTGATCAGACGCACAGACGGACTTACCAATCGGTTTTCCCTTGTTATATTCTATGGATTCTCTTACAGTGATTTGGGTCTGGACATTTGTTTCTCATGGTCAGGTATATTAATTCCTCTACATCCTATCTGTATTTCCCCAATTATTCCAGTTAAGATACTAAGCCCATTCCTTTTCTCCCAATCGTGTTCTAAATATGGTTCATTTTTGTGCATGACCACAGTGGCCAGGTTTAAATTAGAAATGTGTCTTCCAGACATACCAGAATATCTGATATAAGCCTGAGACCACGGCCAGTCTAAGGTAATGGCTGGAGCCAGAGTTATACTTATCAGAGTTCCAACGGCTAGTGTCGAGTAAACTTGAGGGTTGTTGGTCCTACAGGTTCTGATGTCCATGTTTCTTTAGGTGACTTCTTCACTCGTGAATAATGAATCCAGGTGGGCTGTTCTTTGATTTTGATTGCTGTGAAGGTCATCAGAAGCACTTGGTATAGTCTTTTCCACTTCTCATCTAGTGGTTGGCCTGAAAAAGTTTTAACATACACCCACTCTCCAGGGGAAATGTTATGTAAGGGTTGGTCTATTCCCCTTGAACGAGTACTCATTACTTGTTTGTTAATTTCTGACAATTGTTTACTCAATGAGATCAGATATTCCCGTATATATCCTTCCCCAACTTCTATGAAGTCTTCTCCTTGATAATAATTCCCATAGGGTCTCTCATATAACATTTAAAAGGGGCTTAAGTTTGACCCTTATTCGGAATAAGGCTAGAGGTAAAGCTTGGTACCAATGCACATTTACTTCTTGACAGATTTTTGTCAATTGTTGTTTTATCAAATGATTCACTTTTTCACTTGACCACTTACCTGGGGTTGATATGGAGCATGTAATTGCCAATCGATTTGGAGAATGCTGCTTATCTTTTAGTTATAAAATGTGGTCCTCGGTCCGCGGAGATGATGTCAGGTGCTCTGAACCTGGGGATAATTTCATTCAGTAGTACTTTGACAACTTCTTGAGCATTATTGCTTTGGGTCAGGAAAGCCTCTGGCCAATTTGAGAAGGTATCTATTAAAACCAATAGGTATCAGTACCCCCCTTTCCTAGGCAGTTTTGAAAAATCTATCTGCCAGTGTTGCCCTGGGAGGTTACCCTTGCGAATTGTCCCTATCTCTATTTTATTAGTTGTGTGAGGATTATTGTGAAGGCAAGTCTTGCATTGTTTAGTAACTTGGATTATTGTAGTGTATAAATTTCGTCCTATAATTTGTTTCCTTATGCAGCACATATGCCCCCAATGAGTTATGTTCTGCCTGTACAACTTTCCATAGTACCCTTTCAGGGTACTACTTGTCCTGTTTTTAAGTGGTACATATTACCTTTGAGTTGACTTTGTTGATCTTTTATTAATTTTAAATTTTAAATCTTCTTTTGAATATGATACATTAGAACTTACCTGTATGATTTTGCCATCTGGGATTAAGGATGCAAATCCTACCTGGCCATTTTCTGCTGCCTTTTTTCCTCTCAATCTGCCAATTGATTGCCTTTTTCCTGGTCCGTATTACCTTTTTGATGTCCTCTGCAATGCATAATGGCAAGCTTTTTTGGTAATTGGACAGTTTCGTGCTTTATCTGTTTTCCTTGTGATGTGTGCAATTCTCTTTCTTTTTATACTGCTCTGTGTCCATGCGCCTGCTTTGCAGGCTCCGTTTTTCACATGGTTGTTTCTGTCGGTAAACCACGTTTTTGTCTCAGGCAGTGGTGTATCTTTTAAGTCCGGTCGACTGGAATATATTGCCTCCATTGTTTCTATGCAACCGTGATGCACTGGTTCCTCCATAGTCATTGAGCTGGACAAAAAGGTGACTGGATTGTCGATGTTAAATCTGGAGGACCTTCAAGTATCCTGGCCATCCTTTGCTTAATTCAGCTAATTTTTTAGAGAAGTATGCCACTGTTTGTCGATATGTTCTTATTTGTTGGGCTAGGACTCCCAGTGTAATCCCTTGCCTTTCGTGTGAGAAAAGCAAAAAAGGTTTAGTCACATCTGGAAGGCCTAGTGCAGGTGCTTATATCAGTTCCTTCTTAAGTTGATGGAAAGCTTGCCTAGCTTCCCCAGTCCACACTAATTGTTTAATCCCGTATTTGTAGATCTAAAGCTTACACCAGCCAGTTATTTCTAAAAATGTGCAAAGTTCTTTTGGAGTCTGGGGCAAAGGTATTGTACAGATGGCTTCTTCTCTTTCTGGTCCTAGTCAATGTTGTCCTCCTGAGACTTCATATCCTAGCTTTCTTGACAATCTGGGCTTTATTTTTGGATACCTTGTACTCTTTCAGTCCCAGAAAGTTTAATAAGCTTACAGTCCAGCTTTCACATTCATCCTGGGTCCTGGTGGTAATTAATAAGTTGTCCACGTATTGCAGGAGGACTCTGCTGTCTGACGGTGCAGTCCACTCTTCAAGATCTTTTGCAAGTTGCGAAGATTGTGGGGCTATATTTAAATTTTTGAGATAATACGGCCCAGGTGAGCTGGGATCAGCGACTTGTGTCTGGATTTTCCCACTCAAAGGCGAACAATTTTTGACTTTTAGGGTCCAAAGGCAGGCAGAAAAAGGCATCTTTTAAGTCTAGGACAGAAAACCAAATATATTCATTTTTTAGTTTGGTCAAAAGTGTTTATGGGTTTGCTACCACTAGGTGGAGATAGAGGATATTGTTTGTTTCTTACCGGCTATGTTCTGGGTTTTAGTCTTACTTGTATTGTTTTGTAGTTTTAGCTCTTTCTGGGGTCCCGTTGACCCAAACCCCAGGGTAAAACTTAAGATTTGATGATGGCACTTCTTCCGGTATCTGTGGATGAATTAAAGCAAGACTTAAGACTTCGATTAGTTAATTTTCTCTTACTTTAATTTGTATTTTCCCATTTTTAAATTTAATTTCTACATTCAATTTTTCTAATAAATCCTGTCCTAAAAGCGATTTAGGTGCATGAGGCATATAAAGAAACTTGTGCATACTTAAGGTCTTACTTAATTTGAAACTTAAAGATTTCATAAATTATACCTTCTGATTTTTGGCCAGTGGCTTATATAACATTGAAAGATACATTATCTATAACATTTAGTTCCTAACTTAACACAGAACATGTTGCACTAGTGTCCACCAAAAACTCTATTTTATGTTTGTCTTTCCCCAGTTCCATTAAAACCAGGGGGTCTCTGGAGTGCAAACTCCCCGGTACGTCTGAAGAAGTTGGTAATGGTTATTCTTATCAGGCTTTAACATAGTTTGGGCATATGCCCTGGCTGCCTTTAATACTAATTCCTTTTCAGTTTCAGTTAAAAGTATCTAGCATCAAATCAATATTTTCCCAGTCCAGACCCAAAGTTTTAATATATGTTTTAAACTTCTTCGCTACCCCAACCAGATCATCTCTATATTTATGAGCAATATTTTTCTAATTTTCTAGATCTCCCATAGAGAAATTAACTTTAAGCCTTATAAGTCGGCAGGTCTTGTTCTCATCTTGCTGTGCGTTCGCCTGCTCGGGGAAAGGCAAGTTTTTCTTCTTCCCCTTTCTCTGTCCCTCTCTTGCTGTCCTGAGGATGGGGACAACTTATTGTCCTTATTGTCCCCCTGTGGGAGGGGGAGGGGGGGCGGAAGCTTCATCTTCTGCGGGATCATTTGGCCTTTCTCCAAAGGGACTTACATAATCATTAATTTTACTTTCTGGTTCCCTGTTCTTATAAACACCTCTGTCCTATAGAACATGCTGAACAACATCGTTTAAGTTTTCCTATTCCCTCTCTTTGATTCTCTCATTTTAAAGTTAGAACAAACGGATCTTGTGAGGCCAGATTAATGCCACACACTCTCTGCCACTCTGGGTGTTCCCTCAAAGCAAAGAATATATCAGCATAAATTACTTCATCTCATTTTCAGCTTTCGCTTTGCCTGCCTCTGGTCATGCCCTTCACAGGACAACGGAGACACAAATTCAGGCTCCCACTCGCTTCGTGCTTACTTGCACATCTCAGTCGCACACTTCTAGCACACACCACACAGCACCAGTTTTCAATTATCTATAGGTTCAATTAGTCCCTAAAGCAGGGAGTTTTTGAACCAGTTCTGTCAGCTGTTTTAGTACTTCCTTATTTATTAATTCGTTGTCTTGCAGGAATTTTCAGCTTGACATTGGGAACAAAAGAAAAGTTCCTTTCTAGGGTGTTCCACTGTCTTAAAATATCCACACTCTCTACAAATTATGTCCACTAACACAGGGTAGCAATCTCCACAATCTAGACACTAAGAAAGGAGAACCACCTCTAATCCTTACGTCTTATTTCATATACAGATCTCGTTATGCCCTCTCACACTGTATAAGAACAGTATCTAAATTCAACCACTCAATTGCTAAAGTTCTGTTTCTGCAATTTATAAATCTTTGCCAATGCATTCTCCAACCTTGTAAGACCGTTCCACAAACACATGTACTTTTGTCTTCTAGTTCTAAATCCCCTAGTGCCAATCCTATCCCTATCCACAGGTTAACACACCGAAATTGCCAACATTTAACGCAGATTACGAATATACGAGGTGGACAATTCTTACAAATTGAGCACAGATAAGGGTTAGCACTTGGGTTTGCTGTTAGCAGAGAACCTGTCAGCCCTGGAGGTTGTGGCATTTACAAGCGGCCAGTGAACTTCCAGGTCTAATTTCCTGCCCAATTAGTTTTGTAAAGGGGACCCGTGGTGGCCTAGTGGTTAGCATGCAGGACTCTCACCTCTGCGACCCAGGTTCGAATCCCAGCTCGTCCCCCGGGCAGATGGAGCCCGTTAGCCCTGTAAGGCCATCCATCTATGAGAAGGTCACTCTAAACAAACCTACGTCCTGAGGACCTCACTGCCATTGTCCAAGCTTGCTTGGCCCCGGCAGATGAACCTTAGGATTAAAGGGTGGGCTCAGTTCAGCGCAGGCTGTGTCTCACCTAAAAAATCCATTGCGCAGGCTGGAAAGGTAAAAGACCTTTCCCCAAATCTTCGTTCGCGAAGAGTGGCCATTATTATTATTATTATTAGTTTTGTAAACAAGGAAACCACTATGTCCAATAAATACATGAAGGTAGTCTTTTTGCCGTGGTTGGAAGTAAAACAGTAACAAATATAAACAAATATAATTCTCAATATTTGCTTACTTAAAACACAACAGTAATTTTATGACATAAAAGACAATACTCACAAACAAAGGCAAACAATATTATCAACACACACAAGGGATCCCCACAGATGGTTTAAAACAAACCCAAAGATAATATATTACCAGACTTCTAATGATCACAATTCTGAGTCCAAGTCCAAAATCCAGCCACAAAGGTAAACCTAAAAACATTTGTCCCTTTCTTCCAAATCCTCTTAGCCCAAGGAATTTGGTATAGCTTTAGTGAGACTCTAACTCACAATCAAAGCCTATGCAACTTTCTAGTGGGACTCAAACCCACAATTAGAAACATGCAGCTCTTGTTAGCTGCTAGCAAGCCAGAGCCCTAGAAAACCAGCGTATGACTTATGGTTTCCTTCCCAAAACCCTAGGGAAAAATAAAAGAGTGCTTTAGAATTTGTATACCTTTGGACAGGATCTTCGTCCGCTCCCGTGATGATCCAGCAGAGCCTGGGGAGCCTCACTGGATTAACGTCCTGGGGCGTGCAGAGGGTTCCCAGTTCCGGAGGGTCTTCACAGACAAGTGGAGGTCTTCTCCTGGCTGGCTCACCAAATTGATTCAAAGAAATCCTTATTACGGCCGGGGAGATGCAGGGGGGTTTTGCCCCCCCCCCATG
Source organism: Neopelma chrysocephalum (assembly GCF_003984885.1). Classification (NCBI taxonomy): domain Eukaryota; kingdom Metazoa; phylum Chordata; class Aves; order Passeriformes; family Pipridae; genus Neopelma; species Neopelma chrysocephalum. The sequence goes on from NW_020925122.1 coordinate 157,734, forward strand.
CATGTCTGCCAAAAAAAGAAACACAACAGCTTTTATACAGTGAGTTTCAAAAATTATCTATCATATACACTCTTTACAAACTCTGTCTTATCTAAATAGACATTTGGTTGCCTAACTCCTATTCTTATTATTATAGAGTAGTTACATAAAGTTTTATCATTTCAAACAGCTTAGGTTTCCCCCACCCCTCTTGTCTCCCTTGCAATGCTATGTGCTAAAAGTCTTTCCTGCTTTCCCTGACAGTTCCTTTTGTTTACGTAAGCTAGCTTTATCTTAATTGCCCACCATTTGGGCAGCAACCTTCTTTCAATCAGTTACAATTTTGCAAAGTCACACTAACATAGCTAAATTTTTATTTTATTTTGTCTTGTCTTTATTTCAGGTGGGCACCTGGTTCCAGCCAAGGTCAAACCACCACACGTCCATACAGGAGTTTCCCACTCAGGCCAACAAGGGCTGAACAAAACCAGCTTGGTAAGTGCTTTTGGTACACGATGGATCACATATTCTCTGTTCAGTCTCATGAAGAACTTCCTGCAGCCCATCAGTCTTGAAGGAGGCTCTGCCCAGACGAGCAGCATACGGAGAGAGCTTGGGGTTGCCAACAGGTTTTGCAGGTGGCCAGCATGGGAGGGGATCCTTTTTTATAGGATTGCACACAACCGAGACATTCACTATTTAAAAAAAAAAACAACCTTGTAACCCCAAGCCCACTCATGTCATGCTATCTCTATGTAGAAAGGCTCCTTATTCCTTATCTCAGCCCCTGGAGATTTGTGGGATATCACAAATAACAGTTGGACAAGATAAGGCTTCTTCCTGCCTGCTGGTTGTTCCTAGCATTTGTCTCATTGTGATAGACCTGAACGGACCAGTGCCTGGGGACGCTACATCTCATCTGTTTTCAGTCCAACCCTGCTCTTTTCCAGATGTTTTAAGCAAATATTGTGAGGGTTTTTCCCATTTTCATGCCTTAGACACTCATCTCCAAACCCTACCAATATCCTCCCCTCCCATCAGGGAGAGGAGAGACCAAAGATGCTCAATTTTGATGAAGCAAAGCTTAATCCACACTCCATCCCTTCCAGCTCCTAGTGTTGAAATTAAGTATCACCCTCAATTAGCCGCTCATGCAGTAAAATCCCTCCCAAGGAAGAGGGGAGCTGTCAGGATCCAACCCTCCAGGGCTTACCACTGTGGTAATGCAAAACCAGGCATGCCAGTAACAAGATGTTTATAGCTCAGTGAGTCATAATACTGCAGAGTTTGCAGGAAATGTAACACTGTTCATGTTTAAGAAATGCTCTTGTTTTCTGCTAAATATATAAAATAATCACTTATCCCCTGAGCAGCAGATGCAAATTATACATAGTATTAGCCTCATATACCAACCGCTATAATTTCAGTGCGGCATGAAGCCCTTAATCTACCTTTTCACATCAGATGACAAATTTCTTGCCTGGGATTATTAACAGAATAACTAATGAAAGCTAAGTTAATTTATAAATGAAATTAAAGATAATAATGGCCAGGCTACAAGAAGGAGAACTTTGGATTTAGCAAACCACAACAAGAAGCACAGTAATCTGCACGAGATTTACAGCTCCTTTCCTGCTGAGCAAATCAGTGGTATTTTCTGCCTGTAGATTGTGGAAACTGCCGGCTTGATGGACACCTCACCTGAAGCATTACCTCCCCCATTACCTTCAGATGCTGCCTGAGATTCAAAAATCTCCTGCTCAAGTTTGCTGGCAAATGCCACACCTGGGCTGAAAACACGCTGAGGTCTTGCAAAGATAACTGCATCACCAAACCCTCCTACAAACAAAATACCTTTACACTGTGGTCAGTTTGCTGCTAATTCCTTTTTTATTTTCTAAAGAAAAAAAACCCACCTCAAACTAGACTCTCATCTTACTCATTCCAGTATAAATGCCAAGCAAATCCTTTAAAAGCTGAGAACTTATTTTAATTTTATGCATCTATGAACAAGTTCAGACTATTCCAGCTTGGTATCTGATCCCATGTCCAGGCAGCTTCACCACAAACCCACAGCTCGTTTCTGACTCCAGCTACCCCTCACTGAGGTTTGAGGCTCACTTAAGTTCTAAATCTCAGCACCAGCTGATGATGATGATCAGCTCTGAATGGACCAGACAAACATCCTCCACTGCCCCAGGCACCTCCTCTGCTATCAGGAAAAAAAAAGAAAACTTCCTTTTGTCTGTAGATGCCCAGTTTTCAAGCAGAGATATAATGGAAACAAGTTAGTTGGACAAGTGCTCATGAGTGGTGCCTCCTCATGCACCCACAGCTTCCAAAAAAACCCAGTATCTCTTTGGATATTATCAGTACCTTGACCTAGCAGCATGACTGAAGGAAGAGTCAGATGCCACCAGGAAGATGAGAAAGCCCAAGACACAACATTAAGTACTGCTAGAGAGGGCACATTTGTTATGGGAGTGTTTCCCAATCCCACCCTCCACTGGAAGAGCTCAAGGTGGGGAGCAGCTGCAGCACGATGGATGCCCAAGGGATGGTGTTTCTGAATGTCTTTTAGAGACCCTCCCGAGTCTGGAGAAAAAGACAAGAGCAGGTTTTCAGAGCAGCTCCTAATTCAGCCTGTGTTGAGTACCTGGACATGTGGCTTGGTTGGCTATCCAGTTCCACCAGTGTCCTGCTCAAGATCCCTTCAAAGAAGTTCCAGAAGGTACTCATGGCCCATCTTTCTCCTTGTTTAGGGGCACAGCTGCTCCTTGTACCATTTGGGGAAGGAGATGGAGGAACAACGCACAGTAACAGCTCTGCAGCACCACTTGAGTCCCCCAGGGAAAAACAGCAATGGTTGATGGTTCTGTCTAAGCTGAGGGTCACCCACACTTTGAGGTGTCACCTCCAGGCTGGGCAGCCACTGGGAGCAGCCAGGAGCAGAGGGATGTGGTGCGAGAGACAGAGACACCAAGTTCTTTCTCTGAACTACCAAAATCCTCATCCAAACATCTCTCCACAGGCATGTCCTCACTTCAGAGAGTCCCAGCCCACCAGTACCAAGCTGCCCCTTATTGCCTCTCCCCATAACCTGCATCTTCACTGCTTCCAGCACTTGGTTTGCTGCTGATGCTGCTGGGCTTAGTCGCTCAAACCAAAGCAATGATGTTCATTAAAGAGCTACAAGCCATAAACATACAACTTTGCTGCAGGCACATTTTACAGCCTTTAAAGGGAGAGAGAGAAAACAACAGTGGTTAAGGACACTTACCAAGAGGGATCCATGGCAGCATGTGCCAACCAACCCAACCCAACTGGGCCCGGGAAATGTAAAGGACCAGAAGGCAGGAAAATGGGTAAAAAAAGGTCCTGGGAGACTGAAAAACTGAGCAGAGGAGTAGCAGAAAGGGTTAAGCAAAGGTGGTAGGGAGGCATGGAGCAGAAACGGGTTTGCTTTCCCTCTATCCTGGCTGCTGCTGAGCTCTTCCAGCACAGGAGCCCAGTCCCTGTCACCAGGATCTGTTGCTCTGGCTGAAAAGTGATTGAGGGCTTTTTTATTTTAAAGGGAGAATTTAGCCATTCCTGTGAGAAATAAAGAATCAGTTTTATTACAAGCAAATGAATTTAGCAAATCACTAACATAAGAGTTTTTCTTTACTAACCTATAGGGCGTATCGCGGAGTTGTAAGACGCCGGATTCAGCCTGGAACCGGTGTCAGGGAAACATGCGAACGGGAATAGGGAACTATAAATGAATATTGGTAAGGAAACCCCTTATACCACATGACTGGTCCTGGAAGCTGCCATGCTGCTGGACACTCCACCTCCCAGCACGACACAGCCAACCAGAAAGAGGGGAACACCTCTTCTATGACGTAAACGGGGTTGAACCTTAAGAATGTTTAAAAAGCGGGACTTTTGAATTGAAGGGTGTGTTCCTGGGAATCCTGCGTGCCTAGGACACCCAACATGCGTTGTAATTTTTCCTTTTCATTTTGTTCCTTTTGTTTTGCAACTTTTGCCATCTTTCTAAATTCAATAAATGAGATTTTTTTGTCTCATTCCCCAAAGACCTGATTTTCTCTCTAAGAAGGTTTAGGAGTAAGACAAGACCATGCAAGGATTTAATTGGGGAATCTCCCATGAGGTCCTGTACTCAGGAAACCACAACCCCTCTGCCAACACCATCTGCAGACTGACCCACTCTGTTTCCCTGAATTGAACCTCAAAAGGGAGAAAATTATCATTTTCCCCACTGGGTCTTAGCCCCACTCTCACTGCCCACCTGCAGGTCCCTGCCCTGGCCCCACCGCAGCCACACACAACCCTTCTTCCCAAACTACTGCATCAACTGAAAAACCTGCTGAGTGTTGTAGTTGACTTCTGAGTTTTGAGGACTGAGTTTGCCATAAGCAGCAATTTGAGGTTCTACTTTTTGTAAAACCCTTCAATCAAAAAGTCTTGTGCTATCACCCCACTCCAGAAGCTGAAGGTTTATGTAGAAACACACAAATATCACGAAATGCCCAAGAGTCACGACATTTGGTGGTGCCGTCGCACCTCTCCCTATCACCAAACCAACTCTGGTCTTGAAGGTTATGGATATCAAAGATGATTTGATGTAGAAGACCTTTTGCAAAGTCTCCTCTTGCATTTCCAACACATTTATTTCATGCTTCCCAAAACAAGTGCTCCCAGGTTAAGGGTGGGAAAGGTTTCTTCTCTGCTGACCTGATGCAGCACCTCTAGAGATAAGGGCCTCCAGTTTTAACATGAGGCAGCTCTGGTGCATGGTTTGGGTCTAAACCAGCATGTAAATGGTCTGGAGGGGATGCCTGTGCCCTTGCTACCCAGCATCGTACCCTTAAAGAGCCATCCTCCTGTCTCCTTCCATCCCTGCACCTCCAGAGGTTGTGACCATCCTCCTTCTGGTTGGTGGAGAGGGATGAGCCAGTCTCAGGTGTCACATGTGCTCCCCATGGCACTTGGGGATTTCCCCTACAGGTTTGGGAGGATGGGGCTCCCGCATCTGCCCCAGCAGTGCTCCATCTTCCCCTTTCAGCTAACGAGGTGCTTCTCAAATTGCAAGCAAGGTTTAAAACAACAAAAAGGGAAGTTCAGACTTACTCTTAGGACAGTTCTTCCAGGAGGGTCACAGAGGAGGACTTGGAGTGAGACTGGCAACTCAGCAAGGACCCAAGCCGGAGGTGGTTATGGCAGCATCCTGGCACCTATGGATCTCACCTTCCAGCTTGGCACCCTGCACTCTGACCAGGATACACCAAGCGATGTTGGACTGTGTCCCCACTGTGACCCCACCTCTTCATCCCCCCCAACCAGAGCAGTTCCCGAGTTTTGTGGCAAACAGCCCTCAAAGCCTCCCCCAGCTTCACAGCTGCATTTGCTTTCTCACTCAGGCACCAGCTCACTGGTTCTTAAATATAACACTTCCACGGGGCCAGATCCACACACAGCTTTCTTTAGACTTTGCTGATAATTCCTCTTTTTTTAAAATGGTGGAAATTGTGCCACCACCCCATGTAGGAGGCGTGTCCAGGGGATGCAAGCAAGGCATCCCAGGAAAAGAAGTCCAGGACATGCGTGGGAGTCTGGATTCCCATTGGTTACTTGGTCACGTGTTCCCAAGGGGATAAAAAGGCGCTACCTTTTGAAATAAATCCCTTTTGGCTGCAACCCAGCTAGGAGTCAGACTGCTCTTATTTATTATATTAATAACCCAACACGTGGTGCCCAAACAGGGACTAGAACCTATATTAGGACCCAAATTAAAAAACCCTTGTAGCAAGGGAATCAGTAGATTCCGGAATGTGCTCGTTACAGAACACGGGAATCTTTAGACATCTTAAAAGCATCAGTTCTCAGCCGGTACTGAGAGATGCAGATTAGCAACGAGCTAATAATAGGGAAAAGTTGCAGTGATGAGGGGGGGAACCCAGCCTATTTGCAGCCATCTTGCATGCCACATGGACCGGAAGCTGACCTGTCTCTTCCGGCTGCAGCGCCGCCTGGCTCCAGCTGCGGGCATGGGGGGGGGGAACCTCACCCTGCCACCACATCCATCATCCACCACCACCCTGCCTCGGGGAACCGGGTTTACTGGGGCCACGGGGGGGGAGGCATTGGAGGATGAGGAGGAGGGACCAGGGGTAGTTCCACCAGGAGGGAGCGAGGGGGCAAGTGGGGGAAAGTCAGTTGATCAGTGGGAACAGTGTCAGGAGGAGGCGATCAGAGTGGGAGATTTGCAGGTTTTCCATGCATGCCCAGTCGTTTTTAGCCCACGCCAGCCCCCCCAGTTCCAGCCTCTGCCGTATGAGGTGACAAAGGAACTGAGGCAATTGGTAAGAGAGACTGACGTGTCCTCAACCAATACGTTCACGTATCTGGAGACGCTGAGTTCAACATACATCTTCACCCCACATGATTGGAAGATGCTACTGAAATTGGTGTTAACTAATACTCAGTATAGTGTCTGGTTAACTGACTATTGGGAAAATTGTACTGTGTATGCAAACGACTCACAAGCAGGCATAACAACAAATCAATAACCGGGGAGGGGAATTTCACCACATTAGATGCCCAGTCAGGCTACCCCCCGGGAGGTGTACGAGGTAATTGCAAAACTAGCCCTGAGAGTCATGAGAAAACTTCCCACTACAGACTGGGATAGCAACCTGTCATTTACAAAAGTGTTACAAGGTTCTACTGAACCATTTTCTCAATTCCTCGATTGTCTGCAATCTGCTTTAAACAGGCAGGTTGAGCACGATGAAACCAGAGAGATACTTTTTAACCAACTGGCTTACGAAAACGCAAACCCAGACTGTAAAAGAGCTTTGCAGACCCTTCCTAAAAGGGAGAGCTGTAGCATTGCTGAGCTGGTTCGAGCCTGCCAAGGGATTGGCTCTAAAAACACCAAACTGCCTCTTTAGCCACAGCCTTAAGTGCCCAGCTAAGAGTGCAGGAAGGAGGCAGACCCAGAAATGGTTGCTTTAGATGTGGTGCTCCTGATCACTTTCAAAGGGATTGCTCAAGGAGACCCTCTGCAGCAGCATGCCACAAGTACCCAAACGGGAGGAGGGGGCCAAAAAACCCCTCGCAACAAGGAAACTGGAGGCGGAGGGCAGTATCGCGCACCCTGGCACAACAAATAAATGCGGATCACGGGAACAGGTTTGCCATCTGTGCCCCTCCACCTCAGCCAGCGCTGGGTTGGATTTATCCAACCGAGAACCAGTCATCATAACTTCCACTGATGTAATACTAATCCCTACGGGGCATTGGGGTCCCTTTAATCCAGGGGTGCATCCACTACTTATTGGGAGATCTTCCACTACCAGAATGGATTTATTCATGCTCCCTGGAGTATTAGACTCTGACTCCCATAGTGAAATTCAAATCATGGCCTGGATGCCTGCATCCCCTTGTTTCATCCCTTAGGGACAGAAAATTGCCCAACTAATCTCCTTCTACAGCGCCTCTCCTGCGGGGGAGAGGGGAGCGGGGTTCAGGGGCTTTCGGGAGCACAGGTCAGCCACAAATCTTCTGTGCAACAGCCATCACAGCCACACAGCCTTGCATGATGTGCCAGGTTGATGGACACCGATTTACAGGCTTAGTGGACACAGGAGTCGATGTTACCATAATAAAGGACTCTGAATGACCACTTGACTGGCCTACTGTTTGCCCAGATGCAATCATTCAGGGGGTGGGAGGCACACAAAGGCCCAGACAAAGTGCTCAAATACGCACAGTGGTGGGGCCTGAGGGACAAGTAGCCAAAATCACTCCTTTTGTAGCTCCCATTCCATGTACATTGTGGGGGCGGGATGTTCTTGGGCAGTTTGGCACAGTCATGCAAATTGCTCCTGCAAGCAACCAGGTTTTTCAATAGGGGCCATTGAACAGCTGTCCCCAGGACAGATAAAACTGGTCTGGAAAGTGAGGAGCCAGTCTGGGTAGACCAATGGTCAATGAAACAGGAACGGCTTATCCATCTAAGGGAACTTGCAAGGGAGCAACTTGAAGCAGGACATATTGTGCCAACAACCAGTCCCTGGAATACTCCTATGTTTTGTATCCCCAAGAAAAGTGGGAAATGGAGAATGTTGCAGGACTTACAAGCAGTTAACGCAGTCATAGAGCCCATGAGGGCATTGCAACCTGGACTCCCCTCACCTGCTATGCTTCCAGTAGGGTGGTCGTTAATGGTAATTTACTTAAAAGACTGCTTTTTTACCATCTTTCTACACCCTGAGGATGCTCCAAGGTTTGCTTTTTCTATCCCCACCCTGAACAATGCACAGCCCATGCAGAGGTATCACTGGGTTGTCCTTCCTCAGGGGATGTGAAATAGCCCGACAATATGTCAGAGGGTAGTGACAAATGCTATTCACCCTATCAGAAGGCATTTTCCCTCAGCCATCATATACGGTTTCATGGATGACATATTAATAACCATGGTCACAGAAGCTGAGTTAAAATCTGTTGTTACTGCTTTAACCAATGCTGTCCAAGATGCAGGATTGCAGATCGCTACGGAGAAAATCCAAGGATCGCAACCCTGGACTTACCTTGGATGGAAAATCACGCAGCAGGAAATTTCTCCACAGCCACTGCAGATCAAGGTAAAAGACAATTTAACCTTACATGAACTGCAAAAACTTCTGGGAGCCATCAATTGGCTAAGACCTATTTTGGGCCTAACCCCAGAGGAGCTACATCCTCTTTTTGAGCTGCTTAAGGGGGACTCAGACCTAACGTCTAGCAGGTCTCTGACTGCAGAGGTAAAGCATGCGTTAGAAACGTGTGCCAAGGCAATAGAAGCCAGACAAAGCAGAAGGAGAAATCCTGAACTGCAAATCTGCCTTGCTCTTGTTCCCAGCAGGTACCAGCCATTTGCAGTTTTGTTTCAGTGGGATCAGACTGAAAAAGACCCACTGAGGGTCCTGGAATGGCTGTTTCTGCCCCACACACCACCTAAAACTGTGTGAACTACTAATGAAATGTTTGCCAAGCTTGTCATTAAAGGCAGAGGACAACTACAGGAGCTGGATGGACAGGATCCTGCAACCATCTACATCCTGGCTACAAAGGACAACCTCGACTGGATGCTAGTCGAAGATGGTGGATTCCGGGCTGCCTTGGCAGGCTTTGACAGTGACATTTCCATTCATTTTCCCAAATACAGACTGTGGGAAGAAATCAGTAATTTACCCTTAAAAGCCACAACCAGGTGCAAACATGAACCCATAAAAGGCCTCACGGTCTTTACAGATGCATCTGGGCGGACCAGAAAAGCTGCAGTGACATGGGTAAACCCTGATACAGGACAATGGGAACGAGAGGTACAGACCATGAACCAAGGTTCTGTACAGGTTCTGTAACTGGCTGCTATACATATTGCCTTGGGAAGGTTTTCAGAACAACCTGTTAATATTGTTACAGATTCTTGTTATGCTGCAGGGTTAGTGTCCCATCTCGAAAGTTCATTCCTTTGAGATGTTGCTAACCCTCACTTATTGTTTGAAATGCGTTCAGTATGGTTTCTTGTTAATCACAGAAAGTTTGACTTTTACATAATGCACACGACATCACACACAGAAATGCCAAGGCCAATAGCATAACGGAACCGGGAGGCTGACAGAGCAGCTATGTTTAACACCGTGCCCAGAGTCTTAGAGCAAGTGAAATTATCTCATTCATTTTTCCACCAGAATGCACATTCACTGAAGAGACAATTTCAAATAACACTCAATCAAGCTCGAGACATAATCATGTCATGCCCAGACTGCCAACAGATAACCTCCATGCCATCTCAGGAAGGCGTTAACCCCAGAGGGTTAACAGCAAATGAAATATGGCAAACAGATATCATGCACATACCCAAATTTGGTTCATTGAAATATATACATGTCACAGTTGACACCCACTCACAATATATAACTGCCACAGCACACACTGGGGAAAAAGCCAAGGATGAAATAAGACACTGGTTTAGTTGTTTTGTGACCCTGGGAACCCCAAAACAAATCAAAACCGATAATGGACCTGCCTTCATATCAGAAAAGGTAAGAACTTTCCTGTCAAATTGGGGAATTTCTCACACTACCGGCATTCCACACTCCCCTACTGGGCAAGCCATTGTAGGAAGGGCACGTCGCACCCTAAAAGACATGTTAACAAAACAGAAAAAGGGGGAATCTGTCTGTAGTCCACAAGAGTGTTTGTGGAAAGCCACATATGTTATAAATTTTTTAAATTGTGATAGTGCTGAAAAGAGCAGGCACAAAAGGCAGCACAGACCTCAGGCTTTCTCCTCTCCCAAACCACCAGTCATGATAAAGGATCTAATTTCAGGGCAGTGGGCAGGACCGGTGGATCTTGTGACATGGGGGAGAGGTTATGCATGTGTATCTACAGGAAAAGAACTGAAATGGATTCCTTCCAGATGTGTCAGACCCTACCTAGGTACACAGTCACAGCAGCAAGAACCAGAGTAATGCAGAGTTTATAAACACAGTTATGTTTATCATTTGGTAATAATGTTTACATTTCAGGTTTATAATTTAAAGATGACCAATGTGGCAAAATGCAGAGTCTATACAAAACCCATGAGTGTGTGTGTGATGAGTGGAATGACGACCGTCAGTGAAAGTGTGAGTGAATGGATAAAAGAGCTGTATGACTGTAAAAAGCACCTTAATCACCAAACGCCTTACACATCGAACACCTTACAAGAGTAACACTACCACAGCCACATGGTCACTTTAAGAGAATTTAGTTTGCTACGTTTACCTTGTTTTTGAAATAAAGTTGAATTTCCCAAGTTTATATAAACCCTAAGACTAATAAAGGTTATAAGTTTATAGGTATTACACAGTTGGGCTAAGGCCCTTAAGTTAATAAAGTTATTTTTCCAATAGGAGAATAAAGGTTTAAGGTAATATAAGAAAGTCTAAAAAGGTTAAAGAAACGTTTGCAATAGATGTATAAGTTGTTAAGAAACCAGAGCCAACAGTGTGCTGGGTCGCTGCGAAGCTATGGTAGTTTATAATGTATTGTTCTGTTTTTTGCACTGTTGTTTTTGCACTGTTTTCGTGACCATCTTAAATAATTGGAATGGGGGAGATGTAGGAGGCGTGTCCAGGGGATGCGAGTGAGGCATCCCGGGAAAAGAAGTCCAGGACATGCATGAGAGTCTGGATTCCCATTGGTTACTTGGTCACGTGTTCCCAAGGGGATAAAAAGGTGCTACCTTTTGAAATAAATCCCTTTTGGCTGCAACCCAGCTAGGAGTCGGACTACTCTTATTTATTATATTAATAACCTGACAACCCCAAACCCCATGTGAGACAGGTCAGTCCAGCTCCCATTTGGGCATCATTAAACGCACTCAGATGTATAAAACCTTTACACAACTCTCATATAAATGAATCTCAGAGCCCATTTTGTCCATGTTTGGGATTATATGTCTCCCTGTTACTGAAAATGTTATTGAAAGCAGCCCAGGAATGCAAGTTGGTGCTGGAGAGATGTATAGGCTTCACAGAAATCACTGCATGTGCCTCTACACCCACAGCAGCACCACCAGCACGTGACTCATCTTGGATTTCCTCAGTCTGTGATGCTAAAATAAAAAAAAAAGATTATTTTCTTTGTAGCAGATAGCTTTTTCAAGACTCAAAGGTGGCTTTTCAAGAGTGTCAAAGGAATCAAGTCATTACATTGCGGATGCATTCGATGGATGATGAGCTATGAAAGCCTGGTGATTACTGACTAATAAGGTTGGGAGGTGAGGGGATGTTTCCTCTTGTAAGAACGTGGAATGCCAATACTAAATCATCTTGTCCGGGAGCTGCTTTATGCTGATGACGCCGCCCTTGTTGCCCATACAGAAGCAACTCTGCAGCGTTTAACATCCTGCTTTGCAGACGCTGCTGAGCTCTTTGGGCTGGAAGTCAGCTTAAAGAAGACAGAAGTTCTCCATCAACCTGCACCTCAGGAAGTTTTCCATCATCCCCATATCACCATTGGCAAATCAGAGCTCAAATCAGTCCAGTAGTTTAATTACCTAGGCAGTCTCATCTCCTCTGATGGTAAGATTGACGGAGAGATAGACAACAGGTGAGCAAAGGCATATAATACCTTCGGAAAGTTTCATAAAAGAGTTTGGTGAAATAAACACTTGAAGAAAAGTACAAAGATCACTGTTTACAGAGCCATTGTGCTGTCTGCTCTTTTATATGGATCCGAATCATGGGTCATTTACCGCCACCACCTGCGACTCCTAGAACGCTTTCATCAACACTGGTCAGATTATGTGACTAATACGTCTGTTCTAGAACAAGCAGCAATCACAAGTGTTGAGGCCATGTTGCTGAGAACACAGCTGCATTGGGCAGGACACGTCTCAAGGATGAAGGACCACCGCCTCCCTAAGATCCTGCTTTATGGTGAACTTGCTCCTGACTGCCGCAAGAGAGGAACCCCAAAGAGAAGATACAAGGGTTCTCTGAAACAACATCTCAGCCTTGACCATACTGATCATCATCATTGGTCTACTCTGGCCTCCAATCGGGAGGTCTGCAGACACACTATCTGCTGATGCTTTTGAGAAAGCACGCAGGATCACTCTTGAGGAAAAAAGAACGCAGAAAGTATTGTGTCTTGCAGAATATACCACCTAAGGAGTCTTTCTGCTGTGCCTTTTGCAACTGGACGTGTCTATCTCGTATTGGCCTTTTTAGCCACCAACGCGCTTGTAACAAACATGAGTAGAGCCCTTCCCAAATCTTCGTTCACGAAGCCTAGCCATGATGCTGTTTCCAGTAAGTTGTTCTTATCTCATCCCACGATCTTTACCTTTTGTGCCTCTGATTGTCCTCTCCAGCCCAACGCAGGGGAGGGGGAAGGGGGAGTGAGGGAGGAGCCTATGGTTTGGACTGGTTTCAGTGGGAACACTAAATTGGAGAATACCATTCCTAAACCATGACAACCATGAGAAACAAAAATTATTTGACAAAATACTCCTACCTGCATTTTTTCCTCCTTGGGATGCATCTCATAGACAGGTAGGGCCTGTCTCCCACCTTCTCAGAAAATGAGACACCATGTCTTCAAACTGACAGAGGGCAGGTTTAGATCAGATATTAGGAAGAAATTCTTCCCTGTGAGGGTGGTGAGGCACTGGCACAGGTTGCCCAGTGAAGCTGTGGCTGCCTCATCCCTGGAAGTGTTCAAGGATAGGTTGGACGGGGCTTGGAGCAATCTGGTCTGATGGAAGGTGTCCCTGCCCACTGTCTTATAGGTCTCTTTCAACCCAAACCATTCCATGGGGCTATGATGGGCATCAGCCGCTCATTACTGTCACCTGCACATCCCCTGGCATCCCCCACAAGCGTTACAGGGAGAAGTAGTGGTCCTGCCCTGGTCTGGGAGATAAAAGGAAGGGTTTGCAGCCAGGAAATCACTTTTATATTCTGAACATGCAAAATTAAATGCATTACAGTGGGGAACAGTGCTGAATTTGGACAGCTGTAACTCAGAACTTTGGTCTTTAATTTGGAGATGTGACAAAGCATATCTGATGGAAGTGGAAAAAAATCCCAAACAAACAGATATTATTTAAATAATATACTATTTTATTTTGTCTTAAAATAGTTTAACCTTTATGCTACAGACTTGTTTCAAAAAACAGAATGTCTCCTCTTGAACCAAAAATATATATATTTTTATATATATATATATATATAAACCACTCTGTTTTATTATTATTATTTTTTCAAAGACCATTAAATACTAGATGGAAAATGAGAACTAAATAATGAGTGTTGAGAAGAATCAAAATTTTTAACTAGAATCGCAGTTTTAAACATTTATATTCTAGGCAATGATTTGTCTTCACTATAGAAGATTCCAAGTTCACATTCTAGCAATTCAGGAACTGCTAAACCCTGAAGGACTTGAGCCAATGCACACTGAGGTTAATGGAAAGCCCTGCATCAACTCCAATGAGTTCTGGATCAGGTCCCATGTGCATTGGTTCTTAGCCATACAATGGTTAACATTTCACTTTCCTGCTGAGAAGAGCAAAATCATCCAAGCACCTTTTGCACTTTTTAAAAAAATAAAAAAATTAAACCAAACCACTTCCTAGCTATCCAGTGATTGCAGTTTTCAGATCACTCACTACCCTTTCAAATCTGTTAAGAATAAGAAAAAATATGTAGTGTTTTAAATAAAAGAAAACTTGCATCAGGCTACAATACATGTATTGTTTAAACAAACACAGTGCACAATTGAACTAAGTTTGGTTAGGATGCAGTTGTTTTTATATATACATGGAAGTCACATCATATACAAACTGAAAAATGAGAGTTAGTTTGCATTTTTCATGGAAGGACTACAAATAGGTCTCTGCAGTTTTCTTCACAACTAATCTTCAAAAGACTTGGTGAAACAGGAAAATGCAGCCACAGTATGGGAGTTCCAAAGTTACCGTTACAAAATGTATGCTAGCCCACTAAAATGATGGCTGAGTTGCATGACTAAAATACGAGGAGAAAAGATCGACAGCCACTGCTGATTATAGTGCCCCAATAGCATGGGGCTTTTCCCTACTGCAATGTGAATGAGCTTCATCCATGCTCCCCTCCCTCCCTCTTTCCCTCTCCCAGAGAAAGAAATTGGTCACTAGAAGCACCACATACATTTTTCTGGCCATGCAATACACTTAAATTCAATGTTTTAGAAAGCTTGAAATTGGAATATCAATCCTTTACCTAATTGTTCTTTTAAGTGCAGTCCAAACTGTTCTGTTTAGGGGTTTTTCTGCCCGCAGGTAAAATTATTGGAAGCCAAATAAATTTAGAAATCAGTCAACACAAAAACAAAACAGAACTTCCCACGTTCTGACTAACGCCTATTCAGAAAATCTGATGATAGAGCTGTACAAAATTCCCACTAGAAACATCTGGAATACAGAGGAATGTTTTAATTGCACAATAGACATTTAAAGTGAATATCATCTTGTTAAAGTCTAATCTTTGGGTTTTGCCTTGAGAAAGGCTCAAAAAGACAGATGAGTGGCAGGAATTTCCATATACACTACAGAAACTACAACCCGCTAAAGTAAGTAGTTCCACTGATTTCAGCAAATATTCTGGGTAGAAAGTGTTTCCTGAATCATACCTGAAAAACAATTCCAAAACTAGGATAAGAGACATGACCTAAAGCCAGGAAAATGGTACAGATCTATTTAAAAAATTAAAAAAAAATAAAAATAAATCAACCTTAGGTTCTGATCCTGCAACACCTTTTAGGACAGAGTTTTAAGCACTTGAATGGTCCTACGAGTTTCAGCAAACTGTCCCTGCTAAATGCTACATGGCTGCTAAAGTACTTTGCCAGACTGGGGCTTTGAATTTGTTTAGGGTTGTTTGGTTGGGGGTTTTTTAGAGATGGTGAATGAAGCAAATAATCATCAATAGAAATGAGGTCTGTGAGCAAAATGTTTCGTTTCTCTCCTCCTACTCCAGGCAAGACTCAGATTTAGGTAAAAAAGTTCAGCTTTATTTAAAAAGGAGAGGGATGCTGGACCTTTTTATTACTTTTTTTTTCCTGTGCTTTTGCAATAATCAGCTGCTACTTAGTCACTACTATTACTATTTTAAACCATAAGAAGCCATGGGAAATGATCAGTGAAACACAGTAGTCAGATAGAAAATTTAGAACTAAAAGAGTGTAAACTATAAATTATATTGAAAATAAAACTTCTTTAATTAAAAGCTGTTCAGTGCATATGTTATGGGCCATTTGCATTAAAGACAGTCCCTTCTGCTGGTAACATAACCAAATCAGCTTGGGTATAAATACTCTTGGCCCAATTTTTGGAAGTGTTGAAAACCCCCAGTTCCAACAAAATCAGTGAGGACACAGCATTTCTCAAAATCACTGATATTCACACAGCAAAACACTAACTTCTACTAACAAACTCAATATACTGATAAATTAAAAATGTTCTGAAGTTGGAGGTGGGAAAGGGTGGGGGGACATAAGTTTGCACACAGTTATTTCTTCAGATTAACATGTACACGTTATTAACTGTAGATGTGTTTTAAATTTAGTGCTATTGGGTTTTAATTCTGGAATGAATTCTCCTTTGAGAAGGCAAAACCATTTTAAATTATATTGAAATCATACTACATTCTTATGGAAATGAAAAACATAATGAGTTTGAATTTCATAATGCCAAGAACAGGGCATTCTGAAAAGCTTCTGAAGCTGAAGCTTTAACAATGAACTTCTGTGCCGCAAAAGGGAGAAGGGGTGGGGACAGAAACACAGGCACATTGCATTACAGTAGATATTTGTGTCTCATATCCTCATCCAGAGTGAGGTCTACTACTTCTGGGGGTGAAGACCAGTTCTGCTGGGGAGTCACTCCTGTCCATGATTGTGTTTGCTGAGCGTTAATGTACTGTGAGTCTGAGCCATGCTTCCAAGAAGACACACTCTGAATCACACCTCCCCTGGCATGCACATACCTGTAGCAAGGCAAAAACCACAAAGGATTAAAGTTACCATTGAATTCAGGCACAAGATTCTTAGCTGCAGTGTTTTATCATTTAGGCATTTCAACATGCTCCCCTTCAAAATGCTCACATGGATTTTCCATTTGTAGAGTCCATGATATCTTAAATACCCAGTAAACAAAGCTGAGATTAAATTTAAACTTGGAGGTAGTGATTAAATTATTTTTAAGAACTGAATTCTGCCAGTGGGTATAAAGTGATATTCCTTTCAAAATATGTGCATTGATCCCAAGGATCTTGGAGAAGTCTGCCCCATCATGTGTAATACCATGCATTATTCAGAAGCATAGTTTCCTGCTAGCAGTTTTACCTGCTGAACTTAAAAAGAGAAAAATTTTCAGTGAGGCTGGATGAGACAAAGGAAAAAGCTATCTTTCTATATGAAATCAAAGCCATGTTAAAATAAGGACATAATGATACTTTCATTACAATAATTACAAAAGAGATGTTGTCAATTACATTATTACAGTCATTACAATTGATTTTTCTTTTGGTCTTCTTAACAAAAAATTGCAAACATTCTGGGAAATGTTCAATGATAACGGTACAGATCCACTTAAGCAAAACATTTAAGCTTTCAGTGATTATAGTCAATGAGAATAAATCATGTATTTAAACACACACTCAAGTGCCTTGCTGAAGCAAGGTACATATCTACTTATTTCCACAGTATTTTTTCCTATTACATTCATAGTAGATATGTGATGATTGAAGTACAAGCTAATAATAATTAGAACAAAAACCTCAAAATGAAAGATAAACTAATTTTGTTATATGATGAAGTGATGACAAGAATTTACTGGAGTCTTTAAGATGATCACTCCATTTCCAGCTGTAAATCTTAAACAAGCACTAGTAAAACTTGATACCTAGTACTCCAAAAATTGTTTTGCTCTTGTAAGCACTGGTAGTGGCTGCACACATAAGTTGGAGGTGTTTTGGCTGCTGGGGTAAGCTTTTCCCATTTCTTTGTGAAGGCACATGTACTGTATTTCAGGAACCCAAATTTTCTGCATTGCTCAAATATCCCTGACATTTACATTTTATTTATTTATTTATTTTAAGGTCATGCAATTTATTTTCTCCAGAACTACTTAGATTATACTCATCTTTCTTGGTTCTGGTTAGTTTCATGACATAAAATGAAAAATCTCATTCTCTGAGCTGTAACTTCTCTGAATATAAATGTATCATTGTCTTCTCGGATATGCTATTTAGTTTTGGATGTGATGTTTAGAATGACTTTTTTATTACTTCTTCAGTCTTAAAAAAATACATACTTAAAAGTCCACAACTACAAAGAATTAGCAATAAGAGACTGGAACTCTAAAAAATGTAGGTGATTTCTTTCTTTTAAAGCTTTCTTTTAAGAAGAAATATTTTTAAGCATAACTGGAAAAATTAAACAAAGTAAAAAAAATGACTTGGTGTCCTAAGTAGATGCCAAGTAATATTCCAATGATGAGAAACAGTATCAGTACACTAATAATCTGAAAAACTACAAATGATGGACAAACTCTAGGGTGTCACGACTCACACCAGTCCAACAATGACATGGAATATGGAGCATGATAAAAAACAGTGTGAGCAAAAGAACAGAATCCAAACACCATACTAACTAAACATGCAAAAAATACTGATCAAAAACCTAAATCTTTTTCAAAAGACAACCCTGTCAGAAGCCCATCAATACTTCATAGCTGCAAGCCTAGACCTGCAAGAGAAATAAAATTCTAAATAGGATTTGAACAACTGAAACATGTGAGTATTCAACAGAGCCAGTAAAAACTAGTCTGTGGGAGATGGTACACGGTTACATGAACAAAGGAAAGCAAAAACGTGTGCTTTAAGTCTGTCTTTGCTGAAATTATTTCAGTCCATATCCACTAAAACTGATTTTAAACAGCAATTCTGCATTTACTTCACATTTCCATTCTTGTACACGGTAAATATTATCAATGCAAGCAGCATGGAAAGCTTTTGAATAGGGGACTGCAAGAAAAAGAGTTGTGTGTACATAGTGCTAGACAGATTTACACAAACTAGCATTGGAGGACAAGTCTGCACTGCTTATTAGCACAAAGATCCTCCAAGTCCTGGATCTGCTGGATAAACAGTCAGGAGAGCTACTACCTAAGAAATTAGTACCTTCCAAAAGAGTTAGCCATGCAAGGACTTTCACTATTCCTTTGGTACCTTAAAATTTCCTTTTTTCATATCCAACAGCACTGGACTATGCCCATACTATCCGTACAGTTTCCTGTTTGGGAAATTGGGTCCTGCACACCTTCCTTCTTCCTTTCCCCAAGAAAGATGTGGTGAAGGGACAACAAGGAACAGATCTGTTCTTTGTCCCTCACATCCCTTTTCTGACTCCAAGCCTCCACCAGGCAGCAGACTAGTTTTAGAAGGAGCTTGTCTGTATATTGTTTTAACTTGCTTTTATTCCACCAAATTAACACTCCATACTACATGAAAATGTCAGTCTTGTTCAACTGCTTCATAATATCTTAAGCCAAGGAAAGATCATAGACTAAAGATGAAGAATAACATCAAAAAATGCCTAGCAAGAATAACAACTGAAGCACAGCTGGACAAGTTTCTATCTGAGCTTGAGAGAAACCTCTGGCTTCCTTACCCTCCTCTACTTTGGGGATTTGAACTCTTGTATCTTGAAATAAAACCAAGATTCATAAAGATACGATTTTCAATCTAAAGGGGCTATCTTATGAAATAAGCTATTGAAAAGTTAATAGTATTTTTACAACTACTGATTAATTAAATAAAGTGGAAGCTGATTAAATGCTTAGAGTTAATATTTTTAAAGGAAACAAGAACCCACATAAATATTTTAGTTTCTTTTTTTGCATATTCACACTATGCCTTTAAAATCTGAATTCCTGATGTATATACATTTGGTATCTCAATATTTGGCATTTTTATACTACATATCTTTAGCCTGTTAATGTTTGATATCGAATCACAAGCTTAATATGAATACTTATTGGGAAGTAAGGTAACACGCAGGTACCCCTGAAATACCAAGCAGTGGAAGGATTGCAGGAAAATTTATTTCCGAAGTCAAGAACACTAGACTTAAAAGAAAATTCCTAATGGCGCTTCAAACATCGGGCCTGAGAAAGACACAATCTGTGTTCTCCTCAGGGCTGCCCCCCCCCCCCACCTTGGAGGCCCCTTACATGTCTGTGAGTGTTTATCTCTCTCCTCACATACCACAGAGAGCCTGAGAGTCTCTCTGGAATGCAGGGGGAGAAAACATCAAAAACTGTCTTTGAGAAAGATGCTTCTTTTAGGCAGGAAAGCTTTCTTAAGTGAATAACTCTATCTCCTCGTAGTGAAATCTTCTGGAAGAGTATTCTATCCTTACACTTATCAAGTTGGTAATGTTCTAAAGAAAAACACATTCTGATATCACTGTGACCAGCGAAAAAAACATGTGCAACATTTGCTACCTTTTGGGCATTGGTCATGGATGGATAACTATAGAAGTGAAAGTCAGCATTTTTTTCTTTATTAATTTTGGCAATATTCTGATAAAATGAAATATTAGAGCAAGAAAAAGGAATTCATACCTGGCATGTTCCTGAACTCCAACAATCTCTACTTCACTATCAGAAGAGGCAATATTAATTTCTTCATTGATATGGCCATTACTAGAAGAGGTTTTGTCACCTGCAAGGAAGCCTGGATCCAAATGACCTATAGATGGGGAAAATGCAAATACAGCCAATGGTTAACAATGTACACAACTCAGAAATCAGCTGAAAAAGGAATTTCCCAAGCTAACAAAAAAACCCCACTGAAACACTGCAACTGGAAAATCTTATTAGATCAAGTTATCCAACTTTCTGTTTATCACCTGATACAGGATGGTCACTGGATTTATTGAGTTTCAATAGCTCTAGTGATGGTGTTATCACACAAATGTGAACAAAGCCTGACTTGCATCAAGAACACTCGATGTAATTAGGATTTCCAGCTGTTATTTTACGACAGTGCTGAGAGAGACTGTGCCTAAATCTCTTTGACATAAAGAAACAAGACAATCTAATGCCAATAAATCAAACTCAATGATACTGTGGCAAACAAAGCCTATAGGCTGGACAGAAATATCACACACCGAGGACAATGAATATTTTTTTAATAGGGGAAGCCGGTAAATGAAATAAAAAACAATAAACCCATCAGTTTCTCACCGTGCTGTTTCACACATCTGTTCTAACATTATTACAAATACTTGAAAAAAAAAATCTGTTTTTCTCAAGTCCCATATAAAGTACTATTTTTTATTACAGTTTCTCAGTGACAACCAGTTCATCAGTCTATCAAATAACAAGTCCTCTCTAAATATGAGTGTGGCAGGTTTTTGTTTTTTCTGCCGAGTACCTCTAAGAAGGTTCTTCACCCCAATTAGTAAAGCTGTGCTGGGACATATTAAATAATACTTGCATGTACACAAAAGAGACAAAATAATTTCTTTTACAGAAAATACAGTTTTTTAAAAATAAAAATAGGATTTCAATTAAAAAAGATAACGTCTACTTTGGTTTTTTTGGGGGGAACAAAAAAAGACAATTGCTTCTACTGTGACGTCAGAAGGAGAGATACTCTCAGCAGATAAGAGAGTTGTTTTGTCAAGTTCTGTGTAATGTTCCTTTCCAGTAACAGTGCTTCCTACTTAACTGACACTACAACTGCCCGGACTGTCTTGTAGGCACTTCTGCAAGCTCACACAGGGACTCGCTAGCATCTCCCAATCTCTTACAGCTATCTAAGAGTTCAAGGCACCAAACTAGAAGTGGTATGGACTTATGACAGCCATTTAATGAAGATGAGTTACGAGATATTAAGTGACTACAGTTAGTAATTATTTTATGATCAGACATTTTTACACATATTTGCCACAGGAAATAAACAAAACCAACTCTCAGGTATTTTAAAGTTTCAAATACTTTAATTCAACACCAATGAATGTCTTGGCTTTAAGCCAGTATCTTCCTGGAATAGAGCAGTAACATACCCATTTTATGATGTCATGGTTAAGGTCAACTGGCAACTAAGCACCATGTAGCTGCTTGCTCACCACCCCCCCCCCCCTTCCCGGTAGAATGGGGGTGAGAAACAAAGGTAAAACTTGTAGCCTGAGATAAGAAAAATTTAATAATTGAAACAAAGCAAAACATAAAAATAATAATAATAGTAAATAAGAAAGAGAAAACAAAAGAAAAACAAGTGATGCACAATACCATTGCTCACCACCCACTGACCGATGCCAAACCCCATCCCCAAACTGCGAGCAGCCTCCCCCTTCCAGGTAACTGGTCCAGTTTATATACTGGGCATGACATTCTATGGTCTGGAATATCCCTTTGGCCAGTTGGGTCACCTGTCCCAGCTCTGGTCCCTCTCAGCTTTTTTTTGTGCACCTCCTCACTTGGTAAGAGCATGGGACACTGAAAAGTCTTTGACTTGGGTAAGCACTACTTAGGAACAAGCAAAACATCAGTGTTATCAACATTATCTCATACTGAATCCAAAACACAGCACTGTACCAACCACTGAGAAGAAATGAACTCTATCCCTGCTGAAACCAGGACATACGGTCTGGCCAACTGAGAGATCTGGTGACATGCCCAAATTCTACAGAAAGGCTGGAAAGGAGCTGTAAGACAACTAAACCCTCAAGTGATTTTCTCATCCACAAGCCACCAATATTATTCATTTGTTTCTTTAATTATTAAGCTCATAGTATAAAATCTAAATGTTGCAACATGGATTTGCAGTAGGCATACTACTGAAAAATAAATGGTATCAACACACTAAAGGCAAAGTCACGTTGCATTCAAATTATGAAAATTTGACAGTAAGATACCAACTGCTGTTGGGTTGCTCTTGACACCAAACCCTTGATCTTTTTTGACCAGTAATAAGAGGTGCCAATTGATTTCAGCATCCACCAGATTGTTAACAATCAATACCACAATCTTTACATGTTCAAAGTGTTCCTAAAGAAGAAAGCACTTGTGACAGTGGTCTCGGTACTCAGTAAGCAACAGGTATAGCTTCACTGGAAGCAACACACTACCTTCTCACCAAGAAAGCGCACCCGTGCCACTGAACCATACTCAAGAGCACAGTTAGCTCAAGATAGCTAACCTTTGAGTCTATATCTTTACAAATCCTAACGCTCTCCTCCTTAGTCGAGCTTTCCTAAGAAACTAACACAACAATATTGTGGTTTAACCCCAGACAGCAACAAAGTACCACACAGCCACTTGCTCACTCCCCCACCAGTGGGATCAGGGAGAGAATCAGAAGGGTAAAAGCCAGAAAACTCATGGGTTCAGATAAAGAAAGTTTAATTGGGAAAGCAAAAAATGTGCACACAAACAAAGCAAAACAAGGAGTTAATTCACTGCTTCCCATTGGCAGGCAGGTGTTCAGCCATCTCCAGAAAAGCAGGGCCCCATCACACGCAACAGTTACTTGGGAAGACAAACGCCATCACTCCAAACATCCACCCCAATTTATATACTGAGCATGATGTCATATGGTATGGAATATCCCTTTTGTCAGTTTGGGTCACCTGTCCCGGTTGTGTCTCCTCCCAACTTCCTTGCCAGCGTGGCAGTACGAAAAGCAGAAAAGGCCTTGGCTCTGTGTAAGTCCTGCTCAGCAGTAACAAAAACATCTCTGCATTATCAACCCTATGCTACGTTCAGCACAAATCCAAAACACAGCCCCATACCGGCCACTGCGAAGAAAATTAACTCTACCCCAGTCAAAACCAGCACAAACAAAAAAGATAAAATTCTCATAGGATGCCGCAGCAGTAGACAAATGTCTGTGAGGACTGGAAGAATAAGATGGACTGTGGCACAGTCTTTCATGGAAGGAGAACGAAGCCTGGTAAAGAAAAAGGACAATGCAGGAGAGGGCTAATTTAGAATAAGCTTTTGACAAACAAAAGGTGAAAAAATAGTATGAATCAAATACAAGTTGATTCTACAAATGAACAAAAGCTATTTTGGGTATTTCAAAAAAACAGAACTGACTGGGACAAAAAGTCAGTTGCGTGTGCATTATGAATAATGTCTCTAACATGGGTTTTACTATCAGATACTTTCTACAGTATTTACTCCCAGTGGCAGAGGTGAAGAAATTCAACCTCTACTTCAAGAGGGTAACAGACAGACCAGGAAACAGGCATTTCTTTCCCTCGACATACAGAAGACTTTGCATATGTTTGATTACAGAAATTAAATCACAGTTTGTAAGAGGATACCAAGTTACCACTTATAAAAAGAGCAAAGAAAATTAAAAGGTAGTTTTCAGCAGTACCATGCAAGTACTGAATAGAAGGAAAAAACCCCAAAGCACAAAAAAACAAACAAACCAACAAACAACAAAACCCCCACAAACAAAAAACTCCTTATGTTATAGTTTTATACTTTTTTATTTTTTCCTGGTGAATTTTCCCATACCAAGGGCCTCTTGCTCCTAAGCTAAGACTCCTTAGGTGAGCCTGGGACTTGGGACTTAACAACTGGACTGCTTCAATGAAATGCTAAATAACCTCGGTACACCAGCTAAATTGCGTAAGGGAAACTCCATCCCTGTAGCCACAGTTGGGGGAAAGAGAGAGCTCAGGTTTTTTTCCTCTGGGGGTGGGACTTTACTTTTGCCCAGACTCAGGGAGTGGTGTGGAGGTGAGGGGCTCCGGGTTCATTTTTTTCAGCCAAGTCACTAGCTTCTTTTGGCCCCTAGGGAGGTCCCGGTTAGCCTCCATTCCCTCATGCCCTGCTCTGCCCACTGCCTGGACTTGCCGCGGATTTCATTGGAGAAGCCGGTGGCATCTGCAGAGGAACTTTTGAGGGGAAAGGCTGTTCTTCCCCTCCTCCTCCTCCTTCTCCGTGCTGGTGGCAGTTCACATCCATTGACGAAGAAGGGGAGTTCCAGCCAGAGCCAGTCTTTGACAGCGCAAATCCACAGGAGGAACCATCCTTTCCCCTTCTCCCTTCCCCCTTCAGGGGTGACCTGCGTTCAGCTGCCTCCGATGCTCCGGGCCCCACAGAATCGAAGGTCACCAGAGCCCAACAGCGCCACCTGTCGACCACCATTGAGCAATTGCAGCCTTTGCTCCTCACGAAGCCCAGCAGTGCCACCTGGTGACCGCGAGTGAGGCACTGCAGCCCCTGCCTCCCGAGGCATGCCAGCGCCCCCTGCTGGGTGTGGTTATAACTGTGCTGAAACGCAAAAAAATACTTAATTGTTTTTGGTGAAAGTTTGATTACGGAATTGTTGCTTGTTTTGTTGTGTTACATATATATATGTTCATGTTCATGGCTAGGCTTCGCGAACAAAGATTTGGGAAGGGCTCTACCCACATTTGCTACAGGCGTGCTGGTGGCTAAAGAGGCCAATGCAAGATAGACAAGATCAGTTGCAAAAGGCACAACAGAAAGACTCCTTGGATGGTATCAGCAGGATACGATTCTTTCGGCATTGTCTTTTGTCTTCAATGGTGATCCTGCGTGCGTTCTCAAAGGAAGCAGCAGCGTTATGGATTGTGTGTCTCCAGACCTCCCAAATGGAGGCCAGGGTAGACCAACGATGAAGATCAATGTGGCCAAGGCTGAGATGTTGCTTCAGGGAGTCCTTGTATCTCCTCTGCGGGGCTCCTCTCTTGCGGCAGCCAGGGGCAAGTTCACCATAAAGCACGATCTTGGGGAGGCGGTGGTCCTCCATACTGGAGACGTGCCCTGCCTAACGCAGCTGTGTCCTCAGCAACATGGTCTCAATACTTGTAACTGCTGCCTGTTCTAGGACAGATGTGTTAGTTAAATAATCTGACCAGTGGATGTTTAGGATTGTACGGAGACAGCATTGTTGGAAGCGTTCTAGGAGTCGCAGGTGGTGGCGGTAGATGACCCATGATTCGGATCCGTATAAGAGAGTAGACAGCACAATGGCTCTGTAAACACTGATCTTTGTACTTTTCTTCAAGTGTTTATTTCGCCAAACTCTTTTATGGAGCCTTCCGAAGGCACTATATGCCTTTGCTAACCTGTTGTCTATCTCTCCGTCAATCTTACCATCCGAGGAGATGAGGCTACCTAGGTAATTAAACTGCTGGACTGATTTGAGCTCTGATTTGCCAATGGTGATATGGGGATGATGGAAGACTTCCTGAAGTGCAGGCTGATAAAAAACTTCTGTCTTCTTTAAGCTGACTTCCAGCCCAAAAAGCTCAGCAGCGTCTGCAAAGAAGGATGTTAAACGCTGCAGAACTACTTCTGTGTGGGCAACAAGTGCGGCATCATCAGCGTAAAGCACGGACAAGATGGTTTAAGGCCTTAGTATGGGCCTTCAGTCGCCTTAGGTTGAACAGACTTCTGTCGGTAGGATATCCTTCAGTCGCCTTAGGTTGAATAGACTTCTGTCGGTAGGATATCAAATGTAGATACCAACTTCTTCATCGAGTTCTGCCGTGCCCCTTTGGAGCATCATGCTGAAAAAGACTGTGAATAGGGTTGGTGCAAGGACACAACCTTGTTTCACACCACTGGTTACTGGAAAGGGCTCAGAAAGTGCATTGTCATATCTGACTTGGCCGCGGTGATCCTCATGAAGTAAGATGATAATTTTAAGGAACTTGGGGGGACAACCTAAACGTTCCAAAATCTGCCAAAGACCTTTTCTGCTCACAGTATCGAAAGCCTTTATAAGATCAGCAAAGGTTACATAGAGACCTTTGTTCTGTTCCCTACACTTCTCTTGCAGTTGTCTGAGAACAAATACCATGTCTGTGGTACTCCTGTTGGCTCTGAAACCACACTGGCTTTCAGGAAGAAGTTCTCCTGCTATAGCGGGTATTAGTCTGTTCAAAAGTATTCTTGCCAGGATTTTGCCAGCAATGGAGAGCAGAGTAATACCACGGTAATTTGAACAGTCTGATTTAACTCCTTTCTTCTTATACAAGGTGATGATGACTGCATCACAAAGGTCTGATGGTAGTTCGCCTAGATCCCAACAGCGCGCCACACACTCGTGAAATTTAGCATGGAGTGCATGGCCCCCATGTTTCCAGACTTCGGGTGGAATTCCATCAACCCCAGTTGCCTTGCCAGTTTTCACCTGTTGTATGGCCTTAAGGGTTTCACCCAAAGTGGGGGTAATGTCCAAGTCATACTTCACTGGTTGCTGTGTGATGTACTGAATTGCTGAGTCTTGGACTACACGGCTAGTGCTGAAAAGAGTCTGAAAGTGTTCAGACCATCGATTCAGAATGGAGGTTTTATCTGTCAGAAGCGTTTGATCATCTGTGCTGAGCAGAGGGCTTTGGACCTGGTATGTAGGTCCATATGCTGTTTTCAAGGCCTCATAGAATCCTCTGTAATCACCCGTATCTGCGCATAATTGAATTTTTCCTGCTCGACTGATCCACCACTTGTTCTGGATGTCACGAAGTTTCTGTTGGAGCTTGCTGCATGCAAGACAAAAGGCTGCTTTTCTTGTATGACAAGATGGCAGTGCAAGGTGTGCTTGGTGAGCAAATCTCTTCTTCCTCAACAATTCCTGGATCTCTTGATTGTTTTCATCAAACGAGTCCTTGTTCTTCTTGAAGGAGAACCCTAAGGATTCTTCAGAGGACTGCAGGATGCTGTTTTTAATATGCTGCCAAAGTGACTCAGGAGAGGGATCTATGGAATGATCCTCGAGCCTAGTTTGAAGGTTAGCCTGAAAGCTGTCTCTCACTGTAGCTGATTGAAGATCGTTAACTTGGAGTCTCCTCCTTGGAATACCGCCCCTTTTAGGTTTGAACTTAAGGTTGAGGTTAAGTTTACAGCGCACAAGTTTATGGTCTGTTTGGCATTCTGCACTAGGCATCATGCGGGTATGGTGAACATCGCGAATATCTCTCTGTCGCACCAGAATGTAATCAGTGAGGTGCCAATGCTTGGATCTAGGATGCATCCAGGTTTTCTTAAGACTATTTTTCTGCTGAAAGATACTGTTGGTGATGGTGAGCTGCTGCTCCTCCCAAAACTCTAGCAGAAGGTGACCATTATTGCTGCAGTTTCCAACACCATGCTTGCCTAATACTCCTTTCCAGGCTTCAAAATTCTTTCCTACTCTGGCGTTGAAATCACCAAGGATAACGATCTTATCATCTGCAGGAACCTTTTGGGTAAGGCGGCACAGGTCAGTGTAAAATTTATCATTTTTAGCAGGGTCAGCTTGGAGAGTTGGGGCATATATACTAAAGAGGACAACGTGTTGCTTGTTGTGTAGTGGAAAGCATAGGGAGATAATGCAGTCAGAATGACCTGTCAGCAGATTTTCGCGTTTAGGGACAATAGAGTTTTTAATCATGAAGCCAAATCCTGAGAGATGCCTTTTGATTCTGGGTTTACCTGACCAAAAGAGTGTGTAACCGGCACCATGTTCTCTAAGGCTGCCTTCCTTGTGGAGACGAACTTCACTGAGAGCAGCAATGTCGATGTTGAGACATGATAGTTTGTGGGCAATTAGGGCAGAGCGACGCTCAGGACGTCCACTATCCGCAGTGTCAAGTATGGTTCTGATATTCCAGCATGCGAGAGTCAATTTGGGTACACCTTTGGAGGCAGGTGTATGCCTTTGTCTCTTGATCTTTGTGTGACCGCATTAGAAGATGCCCGTTGGCCGTGGTTAACCAACCGGGTGAAGGGTGGAGATGAGCTTTGGTTAGGCCACCTTTTCTAGGCCCCTCTCTGAGTGGAGCAAGCAGTGCTCTCCTTGAAAAAGGCTGCTTGGTCATTCAGGATGCTGCCCAAAGAGACTGTCACCTCCGGGGCCAGTCCCAGGCAACCAAAGTCCTGAACTGCCTGCATGCAGCTGCATGGGTCTGCGGCTTCCAGTGCACCTTATCACCTGCTGTTTTGACCCTCGCCCGTCGCTACAGGGTTTTATAAATGTGGGTATAACCTTCGAGCCTGCACAATGGATTTTTTAGGTGAGACGCAGCATGCGCGGAACTGGATCCACCCTTTAATCCTAAGGTTCATCTGCCAGGGCCTAGCGAGCTTGGACAGTGGCAGTGAGGTCCTCAGGACGTAGGTTTAATTAGAGTATCCTTCTCTTAGATGGATGGCCTTACAGGGCTAAGCGAGCTCCATCTGCCCGGGTTTGGAATTAGAGTTGTCCTTCTCCTAGGATGACTGTCAGAAGGCTAGCGAGCTCATCCTGCCCATGGACAGATTTTGTCTGACCCTTCGGTTTTGACCTGTCTGGCATGGGAGACCCTACCGAAGGCACGTACCATTGTCAGCATAGCTCACAGCCGCTTCTTTCCCACTAAAATGGTTAGGGCAAGCCTTTCACTCCCTACATTTCTGCCACCCATCTATATTCCACCCCAGGGAAATACCCAGGAACATCCCTTTGTCCTGACCACCCTTTCAGTACACAATAAATAAATCCAAAACAAACCGAACCTGGGCAGTAGCCCCAGGTGAGCCAAAAACAAACTGTTCTGGCCCTCGCACCCACCCGGGGCTCGGGTATCTCCCATGGCCCCAGTCCAGCCAAAACCCCCCAACCCCCCAGAAGAACCCGCTATCCACCCTGACCTTATCCTCTCCCCACTGTGTTACCACAGATCTTCCCACACACTGCTCACCTGCGACACTCCATACAGGGCTGCCCCGCCTGCCCTCCTGCTGGTCTGAGGACCCCCATGGCCTGCCTGACACCCTTCCCCTCCCCTAAATTGGACTGGTAAACCTCTGTGCACTCCAAAATTCTTCCTCTCCTCTCCCACGAAGGCGCAATCCCTGCCGGCGGCCGCACAGCATGCCCGGTGGCCAGCGCGGTGCACCTGGTGGCTGCGTGGTCCCAACGTGCCCAGCGGCCAGCATGGCACGCCCGGTATATATATATATATATATATTTTAGTAAAGAGCTGTTATTTTCCTCACCTTTCTGACTGAAGCCTCTTAATTTTGAAGTTATAATTACTCAGAGGGAGGAGTTTGAGCTTTCTCCTATCCCGCCCTCCTTAGCAAACATTTCTGTTTTGTTAAACTGAGACACCTTACTTATCCTTAAATAAAAGCACCAATTACCCTAAAATGATTTCTTGCATTATTGTTCTTGATTTAGGAAAAAGTGGCTCAGCTGGCAGAGCTTTCTTAAGAATAAAACTAATGATTAGCAACAGGAGACATAAACAATATATACAATTTCCCCAGCAAAAGGGGAGATAAAAGAAAAAAGAGCATCAAGTCTGGAGTATTAATTCAATCCCATTCCGTTCATTCAACAGAGTCTTATTGTTGTAGCTTGATGAGTTCCATACAGACAAAGAGTGCAATCCACTATCCACTACAGGTGTTAAAAAGCAGAAAAATCATTTTGATCTTGTAAAACAAAAAAAGGAAATCAAGTGTCTGTTATCAAAGCTACTTTAAATAGAGGTGAGGTCTATAACTAATTATTTAGGGCTTATGAAATTAACTCTGTCAAGATACTTAATGAATTTCCCTAGCTTAGTTTTATGGCATTGTGGCAGTTTGAGCCATGTTAGAAATCTAAAATCCCATTTTCAGGTTTCCTCCACCCCTTCCCACAATTATCCTAACACTGGAGAGAAACTTTCAGATCAGAGGCTTCTGTAGGGGAAAGGGGAAGTATATACATTTATTTACACAAATAAATACTATACAAACTAAAGACAACTATATATATATTACATCTCTATCACTCAGTCTTTTCAAGCCCCTCCTTTAAGTTTAGTCCAGGAAAGAGCCTTTTCAAGGCTGGAAAGTAACCAGTCCCTCTGTGGGAGTGTTCTGGGCCCGAACGCTCCCCCCTCACCAAGTTCTAGTTGTTTTGTTGTAGTCTCTCCTCCTCATGAAGTCTGAGAAGATAACTTTGAGTCCTTGCTCTCCTGCCGCTGTGTGATCTCTCTCTCTCTCATACCTCGATTCATAGGCTGCTGCAGTGTAGTTCTGCTTATCAAGTGTCCACGCCCTGGCATGTGGATTTCTCCTCGGGTTTTCGGTTTTCCTGCGTGGCAGAGACATCCTCCGGGCCCCTTTCTCTCTCTCTCTGGGGGGTCCGTCTCCAATTTCGCTTGGGACTCTTTTCCCGAGCGCCAGGTCTACCTCCACGGCCCGTCCACTCTGCTCAGCTTCAATGCTGAGCCTGTCCTCCACTTACAGTGGAGGGACAGAAAAGCCCCCCTCCACAGCTTAGCTGTAGAAAAGGAGGGGGAAGAGAGCTTGGCTGCAAAAGCCTGCCTCTCTCCTCTTACCTCAGGTCAGGTTCAGGTGCTGTGAGTTTCTTCCCTCACTGCACACACTCAAAATGCTGCCTCTAACTCTGCTCTGGCCTAGACAGAGCTGGGGGGGCCGCAGGGCTCCCCTCTCCCCCCCGGAGGGGGAAGAAGGAGCCCAGCCACCCCCTGGCCTTCCACACCTACACGCAGCAGACACCAACAGCAGAACTCTTGCCAACAGCTTCCGGTGGGCTGTGTATATATGATTTTGAGCAGAAGCGAACAACATGAGTGGTGATTGGCTCTTCAGGGAACACTGCCCTGGCACCCAATCACCTCTGAGTCCCTCTCTCTCTCGAGGGGGGGCCAATCTCAAACCATGACAGGCATTCAACAATTTCTGGATTTTCTTTATTACAGTGAGTGGATCCAAAGCCTGTGAGTTGCCTTTAAGATGACTTATTAATAACAGTAAGTGGAAACATGGAAAATAAAACTTCACCTTAAAGGCTTTCTAAAAACAATACTCAAAGAAATACTTTTTTTATAACTGCTCACATATTCTGCGTAGCGCTGGTCAAAAGGTGTTACCACCTCTGGAGGAACCACAGCAACTGACAATTCAAATTGTATTTATCAGTAATTCAGCTCACGGGCACTGCTACCCACAAGCCCATTTTTTCCCCACAATGACAACTTCATTTCCAAAAGACATCTTATTAAACATGAGGAGGCCTCAGGCTACCAGCATTTTATCCAACTTCATTAGGAGACAGCCTCTAAACTCCCCTTATGTTACATTTATTTACAACCACAAGCACATGGAATTAGTAAACAGCTTCCTGGCCTACTCTTTACCAACCTTTTTCCCTTAAAATTTTTCTTCTGCCAGATTACTTAGAACTGTCTCTCTCACCAGAGTTGGCATTCCAAGACAGCAAGAATTAGGAGAGTGTGCTGAAGAGTCAGGAGAATTACCAGCTGATGAGAAAGTCACAGTACAAGAGAATAGCACTGTCTTAACTGTACCTGGTTATCATGTCAAGTTGTCAGGACAACTGTGGCAGGAGAGTCTACCCCATAAGACCTAAAATCCAATCAGAGAATTGCATACAATGCAAGCCATCATGCAAGTTCAACTGCTGGCACCAGGGTTAAGCTGGTTTAATTGTTTAATAAATCACTTCATAAAGGACTGGGCTTGTTAGGGGTCAGCTGCTATCCTGCGAACAATACCTGTGAGCTTGGAAAACACTGTCTAGCTTCAAGAAGCCTGGAACTGCATCCAGTCACAGACCACAGTGAAAATAGTTAAACAGAAATTCTCATATTCAAATCATGGTCTTGTCGACTCTATAATAACGGAACATCTCTTTCAAAATCAGCCACATACCTGTATTTCTTCAGGCCTTACAGACAGTGAAAAGTAGCTCAGACCTACCAGGACAGGTAAGATAGTGTCTTATGCAGCTAAAAATCTTAACGTGGGTATTAAAAAAATTAGTGGAAAAGAAGGCAATAAGTTGGCATACAAGGCTGCAGGATGAAGTCAATAGGAAATATTCCCTCTTAGCTCCCTGCATCCAAAACACAGAAGCATTTCACGTTGGTTAACTCCTTTGTTAGTGAAGAGTTGCAAGCACTTAGTGAAGCTGAACAATTTTTATGAGCTACATGAACTTCTCAATTCACAGAATCAGAGAATCACAGAATATGCTGAGTTGGAAGGGACCCACAAGGATCATCGAAGTCCAACTCCTGGCCTGTGCAGGACAGCCCCTAAGAGTCACACCATGTGCCCAAGAGTATCGTCCAAATGCTTCTTGAACTCTGGCAGGTTTGGTGCTGTGACCACTTCCCTGGGGAGCCTGTTCCAGTGCTCAACCACCCTCTGGGTGAAGAACCTTTTCCTAATATCTAACCTAAACCTCCCCTGACACAACTTCATACCATTCCCCTGGGTCCTGTCGCTGGTCACCACAGAGAAGAGATCAGTGCCTGTCCCTCCTCTTCCCCTCACAAGTAAGTTGTAGACTGCAATGAGGTTCTCCCCTCAGTCTCCTCTTCCCCAGGCTGAACAGACCAAGTGACCTCAGCTGCTCCTCATAAGGCTTCCCCTCAAGGCTCTTCACCATCTTCATTTCCCTCCTTTGGATGCTCTCAAAGAGCTTTATATTGAAACAGGAGGCCAGGCCCAAAAGAGTTAACTAAGAAACTTGGGCCTGCTAACAAGTTACTTACATGCTTGTTCTGTTCTACTTACTGGACCAAAACTTAAGAGAATGGTAGAAGTACATGTAATAGACCTAGAGGCAATAAATTAAGATGCAGTAGGATAAAGTAGACATTTGAATAGAAGAAATAGGCCAGGAGCCAGGGCTTTTTCCAAGCTTCAGTGAATGGGTCAAGAACAATGGAAAAGAAGAGGGGTCAAGCTGAGGAAGATGAGTTTAAGCCCCCAGACTCATGAGAGGAAGGACGGAACTACCCCCAAAACTGAGGACCAAGAGAAGCACCGCCCCAAGCCCTGCCTGAGCTCCACCTATACTCCGCCTGTTATCAATATGTATGGATAGATGTTGTAATCACTTGAATATGCATTTAATCATATCTGAAAATTGTATAAAAACTGCTGATTTTGTGCGAAGCCTTCGAGTAAGTTTTTCCAGCAATAGCTGGCTTGCTCCCAGCACTGCTAATAAATACCTTTGCTGCTCAAAAGATCAAAGTCTCTGGGCAGTTTATTATACCCGATTTTTCGGATTCAATATCTTTCTTATATTGTGGTGCCCAAAACTGCACACAGTACTCAAGGTGAGGCCACATCAGTGTGAAGTAGAGCAGAACAGGACAATCACCTCCCTTGACCAGCTGGCGATGCTTTGCCTGATGCATCCCAGGACACGGCCCTCCTGGTTGCCAGGGCACTGCTGACTCAGATTCAACTTGCCCTCAACCAGGACCCCAAGGCCCCTATCTGCGGCACTGCTTTCCAGCATCTCATTCCTCAGTCTGCACGTACATCCAGGGTTGCCCCATCCCAGATGCAGAATCTGGCACTTCCCCTTGTTGAACTTCATATGGTTGGTGATTGCCCAGTCCTCTAATTTGTCGAGGGCTCTCTGCAGGCCCTCCCTGCCTTCGAGGGAGTCAACAGCTCCTCCCAGTTTTGTGTCACCTGCAAACTTGCTTAGAATCCCTTCCAGTCCTTCATCCAAGTCATTTATGAAGATGTTGAAGAGCACTGGGCCCAAGATGGAGCCCTGCGGAACCCCACTAGTGACAGGTCACCAGTCTGATGTTACCCCATTCACTATTACCCTTCGTGCTCAACCTGTGAGACAATTGCTCACCCACCGCATGATGTGTTTATCCAGCTGTGTGCTGGACATTTTGTCCAGAAGGATCCTGTGAGAGACAGTATGGAAAGTTTTACTGAAATCCAAAAAGATTACATCAACTGGCTTCCCTTGATCAGCTAGGTGAGTTACCTTGTGTGGTGGTTTGAAACTCCCAAGGATCCAATTTTTAAGTTCAAGCCCCCCTCCCACAGTCTGCCCCTGTGAGAGGGTTTAGTGATGGTATGGACTTGATATCTTTTTTACTTCATGTGGAGAGTTTTCAGACAAAACGCAACCATTCGTTATTGGGGGAAGGGAAAAATATTTACAAAGGTTTATTTACTTACACCTATATATATATATATATTTACATTGAATTAAATTCCTCTTTTCCTTCAATAAAAGTCCAAGAAGGAAAGAGAAAAGTCTTTCTGTCACTGCACAGGCCACAGTTCCTTTGTTTCAGTTTTTTGTGGCACTGGTTAGTGTCCTTCATTTTCCTAAGGCAGCAGATTTAAGTATGGCAGTCAGGATTTTGGTTCTTATTTTGTGGAAATTCCAACCCCGAGCCCAAGCCTTCGGGGGATTTCCTTGTTGATCTTCACTCCTCTTGGGGTAGAACATTGAAGGCGGCTTTCAGTTCAATCTTACCAAAGCTCTTTTGCTCTGTCTCGGCTTCCCAGCGTGATAGAAGCAACAGCAGCAGCAGCAGAGGGCACGACCACCTCCCCTGTGTTCCATCCTGGCTCAGTTCTCAGGAGACTCCGGGTTTCTCAGCTCCTCTGTCTCACTCTAGCTGCTGCTGCATTTTGGGACTCCCTAAAGGTTTGGAAGTCCACCCCTCCTCTTCAACAGGTCTCTGAGTTTTGGGAAATTAATACAGTCTTACCCCAAAACAGCTCTGTTGAGTTTTCCTCTGTTTCGTTGCCAGCTCTTCCTCCTGCAGGAACATCTCTGCGTCCTTCAGCCGGCTTCATGTTATCTTGTTGTTATTGGCTATCTTTTTGGCTTTCAGCCATCACTGTCTCTGTTCAGGACTGCTCCGCTGCCGCTTTCAATGTTTTCTGCTGCTGTTGACAGTAAGGAAATTCTCCCACCTCTTGATTACGGGACCCGGTCCAGCTTTGACACTGCACTGGGTCTCTCGTAGCCTCAGCTGGGGCTGGGGGTTCTTGGCCCCCAGAGGGGGCTCACTGGCCCCCTGCCTCCTCGTGGTTCAGATCATGGCTACCAACCTACTAAAAACTACCTCACCACCTTCTCTTCCGTTGCTGTGGGTATGTAATTTCCGTAGGGCACATATGAACCTTTGATTGGTCTAGTATTATCAGTGGGGCAAACCATTACTGGCCCAGAGAAAAGGTTTTTCAAACCACCACACCTTGTCATAAAAGGAAATTAGGTTTGACAAGCAGGACTTTCCCCTTATGAAGCTAATCTGGCTGTAACCAATGACTGCATTGTCCTTTGTTTTTCAATAACTCCCAGAATAATCTTCTCCATGATTTTACCAGGCACTGTAGTGAGACTGACAGGCCTGTAGTTTCCAGGGTCCTACTCTTCGCCCTTCTTGAAAATTGGAACATTTGGCAGCTTCCAGTCAGATGGGACCTCTCTGTTCAAAAATCATCAAGAGAGGGCTCACAATGGCATCAGCCAGCTCTTTGAGTATTCTCTTGCATGAATCCCTTCAGGCCCCATAGACTTATAGGGATCCAGCTGCAGAAGCAGATCCCACACAACTTCAGGGTCAACTGGGATTTTATCATTCTACCTGCCACGGTCCTCCAGCTCAGGGCTCTGGGACCCCCTTAGCCTGTCATCAATGTTGAAGACAGAGGCGAAGAAAGCATTAAACATCACCTTGTCTATGCCCCTGTTTGGGAGTTGACCATCCTCATCCTTGAATGGGTCAACGTTATTTCTGCACTGCCTTTTGCCATTAATGCATTTTAAAACCCTCTTTTTATTGCCCCTCACATTTCTGTCCACCTTTAACTTCAGCTGAGCTTTGTCCGCACAAATTTTCTCCCTGCAGTGGTGAACAACATCTCTGTATTCCTCCCATGTCATCCAACCTTGCTTCCACTGGGCATACACTTTCTTCCTTTGCCTTAGCTCCAGAAGGTCCCTTCTCAGCCAAACCTGCCTTCTGCCTCACCTGCTTGACTTCTGACATTTTGGAATTGCCTGCTCCTGTGCCCTTAGGAGGTGATGTTTAAAACGTGACCAGCCCTGGTGGACCCCCAGCACCTTCAAAAGTGTTTTCCCACGGGACCTTACTCACTAATTTCCTGAGCAGCCTGAAGTCTGCTCTCCTCGTGCCCAGGGTTGAAGTTTTGATGGCATTTTTCCTCCTGTCAGAGATTTTAAACTCGATGGCTTTGTGGTCGCTGTGGCCAAGATGGCTACCAATAACAAGACCAAGTTACACTGAGATCCCATTATAACAAGATCAAGTTATATCAACTTATCTCCCTAAGGTTTAGTGTTCAAAGCCCCTCACGATTCTCTATATTTACTCTTTGTTCATTCAATCGCATCTTACCTCATTAATCCCTACCTCCTCCACAGTGTCAGCTGCCAGCGTGATCTGCCCATTTGTGAAATGCACACAAACATCCTTCCTACCTCTGTTTTATCAGTAAGAGTAGAGTTTAGTTTCTTTGTGTTGTGATCCCTTTCTCAACTGCCTTCTGGTTGGCATCAGGTTGCTTCCCTTTTACCCTCCCTTCGCAGTACCCAGTTTAACGTATTCACTCATTTCCCAGGTTGTTTGTGCACTTTAGTTTCTACTAGGCAGGCAGACTGCATGCACTTATCGAGCGAAAGCATAGATGCCCAGGCTGTACTGCAATACACATCATACACTTGAATGTGTAAGACTACAGCTGCTTTCCTCTTCCTGTTATCTCAGGAATTTCTCATTGCACCTCTTCATGATGTCAACTAACAATTAGGCTAAAGAGCAAACAGAAATAGTCAACACATTATAATTAAAAATTCAAGTGTTTAAAAATAAGTCAGAACTGTTATCCTCATACTTGGGCATAAATACCAGATGCCCAAACTCACATACTATCTTCCATCACCCCCACTGTCCCTCCTCCTAATTCCCTAGACAGAACACTAGTGTTACTGGTATATCAGAACCACAAAAAGCAGTATTTTATTAGCCTTTAGCAGCCACATAATCACCCCCTTTGGAGTTTTTTTTGCCCACACCAGACTGCTCTAGATCCCTAGAGGTGAGAAATAATTAGAAAATGATGCTTAAAAATGATTGCTGTCAGACAGTTGAGTTCTCCACACTTCATCTCACTGCTTTGGTATCATACATGTACGGGGGGGCGGCGAGATACGTGGGCTTCACAAACACATGACAAGCAACTTAATGACTCTCTTAGAGCTTGTTACAAACCTATTTGCTCTGCAAAGGCAATGGTACCCTTTTCCAGGGTGTATCGGGTTTCTGTGGCCAGGTCTTGGTAGTGGGGGGGGGCTACAGGAGTGACTTTGTTAGAAGCTGCTAGAAGCTTCCCCCATGTCTGGTAGAGCCAATGCCAGCCTGCTCCAGGACAGACCCACTGCTGGCTGAGCCAATTAGGAGTGATAACAATGCCTCTGTGATAACACATTTAAGAAGGGAAAGAAAGTTATTGTGCAGATGAAAATTGCAGCCAGAGAAGAGCAGAGTGAGAACATATGAACAACAATGTAGACACCAAGGTCAGTGGAGAAGGAGGGGGAGGAAGTACTCCAGGTGCCAGAGCTGAGGTTCCCCTGCAGACCATGGTGCAGACCATGGTGAGGCAGGCTTTCCCCCTGCAGCCCATGGAGGATCACCGGGGTGCAGAGATACACCTGCAGCCTGTGGGGGAGTCCACGCCGGAGCGGGTGGATGCTCGAAGGAGGCTGTGACCCTGTGGGAGGCCCATGCTGGAGCAGGGTCTTGGCAGGGACCTGCAGCCTGTGGAGAGAGGAGCCCACGCTGGAGCAGGTTTCGCTGGTAGGACTTGTGGCCCTGTGGGGGACAAATGCTGGAGCAGCTTGTTCCTGAAGGACTGCACCCAATGGAGAAGTGACCCACGTGGCAGCAGTTTTGTAAAGAACTGTTGCCGTGAGATGGACTCACGCCGGAGAAGTTCGTGAAGGACTGTCTCCCATGGGAGGGACCCCATGGGAGCAGGGGAAAGACGACTCTCCCTGAGCAGCAGCAGAAACAACTGACTGTAACCCCATTCTCCATCTCCCTGCACCACTGGGGGGAGGAGGTAGAACTTGGAAGGAAGGAAGGAGGGGTGGGGGGGAAGGTGTTTTTAAGACAGTATCGAAAGCTTTACTGAAATCATCAACTGGCTTCCCTCGTTCAGCTAGGTGGGTTACCTTGTCATAAAAGGAAATCAGGTTTTATAAGCAGGACTTTCCTCTCATGAAGCTGTGCTGACTTTAACCAATGACTGCATTGTCTTTCAGGTTGTCTTGGTTTAATGATAATATATTTGGGAGATGAGACATCTAATGAGATGAATCCTCCTTTTTTATTTCCCTCCTCCCAATATAAAGAAGGTAAAAATTGAGAGGAGGCTGAATGAAGAAGGAAAAAATTAAAATATTACTAGAAAGGGAAATAATTAAAAACCCCCAAAACAATAGCAGCTATCTCTCTCCTCCTAGGTTAAAACAAAACCTGGAAGGATATTTTGTTCGCAAAAGTCTTGTGCTGCTGAGGGTTCTGACGTAGCAACCATGTGAATGTTAGCTGCTGGGCCCAGGCTGACCCAGCACGGTGTGGGGCCTAGTGGGGTGGAGTGGGCTTGGACCGTGGGGCTGCAGCACTTTGTGTGGGTCATAGAGCGAAACGTCTGCAGCTGAGGTAGCGGTGACTCCGGGAAGGGGAATCCCGAGCTGACGTGGCAGCCTTTGAGCTATTGCGAAATAGGTCCAAAAGTGCTCCGAAGACAGCGCTATGATGGTTACCCTGTGTCTGAGCTTGGTTGGACAGCAAAGGAATGACTGAGCGCTCTGGCAAAGACTTTGATAGTCCACAATGCTCCAACAAGCAAAAACCAAGTACGGAGAGAGCAGTTCTGGCCTGCACCCGCTTTTTATCTCCTGACTCCCTATTTCCCAGGATGCTCGATTCCAGGGACCCACCTTTCCAGTGGGTTCTGAGACCCTGGGGGCAGTCTTCCCCTGATCCAGCTTGGACAGGGGCGGTCCCCAAGCTCCAAATTACGTGGTGGTATGAAATATTTATCACTGAAAATCCTTCCCATTTAACTAAAACTACGACACAGGTGTTTTTCAATACCCCCCAGAATAATCTTCTCCATGACTTTACCAGGCACTAAAGTGAGACTGACAAGCCTGTAGTTTCCAGGGTTCTCCTTCTTGCCCTTCTTGAAAATTGGGACAATGATCGCCAGCTTCCAGTCAGATGGGACCTCTCAGGATTCCCAAGACCACTCAAAAATCATCAAGAGAGGTTTTACGATGACATCAGCAGCTCTTTGAGGATTCTTGGATGGATCCCATCAGGCCCCATAGATTTGTGAGAATCCACCTGGAGCAGCAGATCCTGCACAGTTTCAGGGTCAACTGGGAGTTGATCATTCTCACAGTCATGGTCCTCCAGCTCAGGGCACTGAGACCCCCTTGGTCCATCATCCGTGTTGAAGACAGAGGCAAAAAAAGCATTAAACTGCCTTGTCTCTATCTCTGTTTGTAGGTGACCATCCTCATCCTGTAACGGGCCAATGATATTTCTATACTGCCTATGGCCATTAATGTATTTGAAAAAACTCTTTTTATTGTCCCCCACATTTCTGGCAGCTTCAACTCCAGTTGAGCTTTGGATGCATGAATTTTCTCCCTACAGCGGCAAGCAGCATCTCTGAATTATTCCCATGTCACTTGACCTTGCTTCCACTGGGCATACAGCTTCCTTTTTTGCCTTATTTCCAAGAGAAGATCCCTGTTCAGCCAAGCCAGCTTTCTGCCTCACCTGCTTGATTTCTGACATTTTGTAATTGCCTGCTCCTGTGC
Source organism: Neopelma chrysocephalum (assembly GCF_003984885.1). NCBI lineage: Eukaryota > Metazoa > Chordata > Aves > Passeriformes > Pipridae > Neopelma > Neopelma chrysocephalum. Next base: position 198,008 of record NW_020925122.1, read on the forward strand.
CCTTAGGAGGTGATGTTTAAAAAGTGACCAGCACTGATGGACCCCAGCACCTGCAAAAACATTTTCCCAGGAGACCGACCTTACTAATTCCCTGAGCAACTTTCTCAAAGGAAATTTCTTTGCTGTCTCTTGATGTTAAGCTCACTTACCAGCATCTTCATACCCTTCATCTTTATCTGATGCTGGTCTGTCCAATTTTCTAAGGTACAGATGGAATATGGGAATAATTAATACTTGTATTTTAAATAAATAAAGAGGCAAACAGAAAACACACACACAGACCATTCCAATACTTAAAATGAGATTATGACCTGTTGGGGATTAAATTACATTTACTTATATAATATTTGAAATTATATGTGTAGTTTTAAGTTTAATTGTAACTTGCTTACAGTTTAGCACAGGTGGGCCCTGCTCAAAGCTTGGCATAGGTGAACTTTAAATGAACCCTGTTTGTTAGCATGATCGACTAAACTGGGGAGTAAACAGAGAAAGACTGGATACCTTCAGATAAGGGTTGAGATCCCGGAGGGTCCCAGGTTGGAAGATAAGAGCAGTTAATGACCTGCCCATATGGACATGAAGAAAGAATCCAATGAGGTGTTAGATGATCCCAGACCATAAATCACCAATGGACCAAGAGATGCATGCTGGGCATGTGAAGATAGAGTGCACAGACTGTGAGGTTTATAAAGGCCCAGGAATTTCTTTGTTTAGGGTCCCTCTCTGGAGGCACCCAGTTTGAGCTGAAATCAACCGACTCTGCTTCAGAACCCAGACTCCGAACTCTTCTTTAGCAGACCAGTTTACTAGCTGGTGGCATAGGTCATCATAATCAATCATTCAGAAACAAGCTTAGATCATTTTAATTTAAAAAAACCCCAACACCAAAACTCCAGACGTAAGTTCCAAGTATTAATTAGAAGGAAACAAAGGAGAAAAAATAATTAAGAAAATTAGTGTCAAAAAGATTGCAGGAATCTTTGTCAATTTTTATGAGTTATATTTTGGAATAAATATCAGACCTTTTTAATAAGCACCTGTACTTGTTTTTTGTAAAATCCGCATAGGGAGCTTTTAAAGTTGTCATGGCTAGGCTTTGCGAATGAAGATTTGGGGAGGGCTCTACCCACGTTTGTTACAAGCGCGCTGGTGGCTAAAAAGGCCAATATGAGATAGGCATGTCCAGTTGCAAAAGGCACAGCAGAAAGACTCCTAAGGTGGTATATTCTGCAAGGCACAATTCTTTCTGTGTTGTTTTTTCTCCTCAAGAGTGATCCTGCGTGCTTTCTCAAAAGTATCAGCAGCGTTAAAGATAGTGTGTCTCCAGACCTCCCGATTGGAGGCCAGAGTAGACCAGTTATGTTGATCAATATGGCCAAGGCTGAGATGTTGTTTCAGGGACTCCTTGTACCTTCTCTTCAGGGCTCCTCTCTTGTGGCAGCCAGTGGCAAGTTCACCATAAAGCATGATCTTAGGGAGGCAGTGGTCCTTCATCCTTGAGACGTGTCCTGCCCAACGCAGCTGTGTTCTCAGCAACATGGCCTCAACACTTGTTATTGCTACTTGTTCAAGAACAGACATATTAATCACATAATCTGACCAGTGGATGTTTAGGATTGTACGGAGACAGCATTGTTGGAAGCGTTCCAGGAGTCGCAGGTGGTGGCGGTAGATGACCCATGATTCGGATCCATATAGAAGAGTAGACAACACTATGGCTCTGTAAACACTGATCTTTGTACTTTTCTTCAAGTGTTTATTTCACCAAACACTTTTATGAAGCTTTCTGAAGGCACTATATGCCTTTGCTAACCTGTTGTCTATCTCTCCCTCAATCTTACCATCAGAGGAGATGAGGCTACCTAGGTAGTTAAACTGCTGGACTGATTTAAGCTCTGATTCGCCAATGGGGATATGGGGATGATGGAAGACTTCCTGAGGTGCAGGTTGATGGAGAACTTCTGTCTTCTTTAAGCTGACTTCCAGCCCAAAGAGCTCAGCAGCGTCTGCAAAGCAGGATGTTAAACGCTGCAGGGCTGCTTCTGTGTGGGCCACAAGGGCAGCGTCATCAGCATAAAGCAACTCCCGGACAAGATGGTTTAAGGTCTTAGTATGGGCCTTCAGTTGCCTTAGGTTGAATAGGCTTCCATCAGTATGGTATCGAATGTAGATACCGTCCTGATCATCGAGGTCTGCTGTGGCCCTTTGGAGCATCATGCTGAAAAAGATTGTGAATAGGGTTGGTGCAAGAACACAACCTTGTTTCACACCACTGGTTATTAGAAAGGGCTCAGAAAGTGCATTGCCATATCTAACTAGGCCGTGCTGATCCTCATGGAGTGAGATGATCATTTTAAGGAACTTGGGGGGACAACCTAAACATTCCAAAATCTGCCATAGACCTTTTCTGCATACAGTATTGAAAGCCTTGGTGAGGTCGACAAAGGTTACATAGAGACCTTTGTTCTGTTCCCTACACTTCTCTTGCAGTTGTCTGAGAACAAATACCATGTCTGTGGTACTCCTGTTGGCTCTGAAACCACACTGGCTTTCAGGAAGAAGTACTGAATTGTTGAGTCTTGGACCACATGGCTAGTGCTGAAAAGAGTCTGAAAGTGTTCAGACCATCTATTCAGAATGGAAGTTTTATCTGTCAGAAGCTTTTGACCATCTGCGCTGAGTAGAGGGCTTTGGACTTGGTATGTAGGCCCGTATGCTGTTTTCAGGGCCTCATAAAATCCTCTGTGATCACCACTATCTGCGCATAATTGAGTTTTTCAGCTAGATCGATCCACCACTTGTTCTGGATGTCACCGAGTTTCTGTTGGAGCTTGCTGCATGCAAGACGAAAGGCTGCTTTTCTTACGTGACAGGATGGCAGTGCAAGGTGTGCTTGGTGGGCAGTTCTCTTCTTCCTCAACAATTCCTGGATCTCTTGATTGTTTTCATCAAACGAGTCCTTGTTCTTCTTGAAGGAGAACCCTAAGTATTCTTCAGAGGACTGCAGGATGCTGTTTTTAATATGCTGCCAAAGTGTTTCAGGAGAGGCATCTACAGAATCTATGGAATGGTTTTTGAGCCTAGTTTGAAGATTTGCCTGGAACCTGTCTCTCACTATGGCTGATTGGAGCTTGTTAACTTGGAGTCTCCTCCTTGGAATACCGCCCCTTTTAGGTTTGAACTTAAGGTTGAAGTTAAGTTTACAGCGCACAAGTTGATGGTCTGTTTGGCATTCTGCACTAGGCATCACGCGGGTATGGTGGACATTGCGGACATCTCTCCATCGCACCGAGACAAAATTGATGAGGTCCCAATGCTTATATCTAGGATGCCTCCAGGTTCTCTTCAGACTATTTTTCTGCTGAAAGATAGTATTAGTGATGGTGAGCTGTTGCTCCGCACAGAATTCTAGCAGAAGGCGACCATTATCGTTGCAGTTTCCAACACCATGCTTGTCTAATATTCCTTTCCAGGTTTCAATGTTCTTTCCTACTCTGGCATTGAAATCACCAAGGATAATGATCTTATCATCTGCAGGAACCTTTTGGGTAAGGCAGCGCAGGTCGCTGTAAAATTTATCTTTTTTTGGCAGGGTCAGCTTGGAGAGTTGGGGCATATGTACTAAAGAGGACAACGTGTTGCTTGTTGTGTAGTGGAAGGCGTAGGGAGATAATGCGGTCAGAATGACCTGAAGGCAGATTTTCAAGTTTAGGGACAATAGAGTTTTTAATCACGAAGCCAACTCCTGAGAGATGCCTTTCGGTATGGCTAGCCTCTCTGGGGTACCAGTTCTGGTTGCATTCTTCCCATTGTGGGGTTCCATTTCCAAAGGCTTGAGGTGGATAGGGAAGGGGAAAACTCCAGTGCCAGGGGTTTCTTCTGGTCCTGACTGCATGGAGGGGAGAGCTTGCTCACCCCTCCCCCCACCCACGAGGTCCCATGGCAGCCACAGACAGCACACGGGACTTGGAGAGGAGGAGAGAGAGTGTTTATTGATGGGGTAGTTACATATATAGGGTTTGGAGGATTCACAGAGTGACCAATTACCAATTGCAGGAAGGGGTTAACAGCCAATAGAAAGGGGTTAAAAGACCCCAATGGGAAGACTTCTTGATGTCTTCTCAGGACATTCCTGAGGCAGAGGTAACACTATCGTGGGGTATCTTGGCAAGAAGAAAGCATGAGTTAACAAAGAGACTACAAAAAGCCATCTTGAAGCATGTTTAAACAGCAGTTTTCTCATATAATGCAGATTTACTGCTACATTTCGGTTCTGGGTTTACCTGACCAAAAGAGTGTGTAACCGGCATCATGTTCTCTAAGGTTGCATTCCTCTTGGAGATGAACTTCACTGAGAGCAGCAACGTTGACGTTGAGACGTGATAGTTTGTGGGCAATTAGGGCAGAGCGACGCTCAGGACGTCCACTATCCGCAGTATCAAGCATGGTTCTGATGTTCCAGCATGCGAGAGTCAATTTGGGTACACCTTTGGAGGCAGGTGTATGCCTTTGTCTCTTGATCTTTGTGTGACCGCATTAGTAGAAGATGCCCGTTGGCCCCAGTTAACCAACCGGGTGAAGGGGGAGATGAACTTTGGTTAGGCCACCTTTTCTAGGCCCCTCTCTGAGTGGAGAAAGTAGTACTCTCCTTGAAAAAGGCTGCTTGGTCATTCAGGATGCTGCCCAAAGAGACTGTCATCTCCAGTCAGTCTCTAATGACCAATGTCCTGAACCGCCTGCATGCAGGGTTGGGTCTGCGGCTTCCAGTGCACCTTTCACCTGCCATTTCAACCCTCGCCCATTGCTACAGGGCTTTGCAATTGTGGGTAAAACCTTCGAGCCTGCACAATGGATTTTTTAGGTGAGACGCAGCATGCGCGGAACTGGATCCACCCTTTAATCCTAAGGTTCATCTGCCAGGGCCTAGCGAGCTTGGACGGTGGTAACAAGGTCCTCAGGACGTAGGTTTAATTAGAGTATCCTTCTCTTAGATGGATGGTCTTACAAGGCTAAGCGAGCTCCATCTGCCCGGGTTTGGGATGAGAGTTGTCCTTCTCCTAGGATGACTGCCCGTGGATATATTGAATCTGACCCTATGGTTTTGACCTGTCTGGCATGGGCGACCCTACCGAAGGCATGTACCATCGCCAGCATATCTCGCAACCACATAGGGGTACACAGGCTTCTTTCCCATTAAAACGGTTAGGGCAAGCCTTTTCACTCCCTACTTTTCTGCCACCCATCTATATTCAATCCCAGGGGAATACCCACGAACAACCCTTTGTCCTGACCACACTTTCAGGACGCAACAAATATATCCAGAACACACTGAACCCAGGCAGTAGCTGCAGGTGAGCCAAAAACAAACCGTTCCAGCCCCCGTTCCCACCCGGCGCTCGGGTACCTCTCAAGGCCCCAGCCCGGCCGAGACCCCCAACCCCCCAGAAGAACCCGCTATCCACCCTGACCTTATCCTCTCCCCACTGTGTTACCACATATCTTCCCATGCACTGCTCACCTGCGACACTTCATACAGGGCTGTCCTGCCCACCCTTCCGCCAGTCTGAGGAACCCTATGGCACGCCCGACATCCTTCCCCTCCCCCAAACTGGACCGGCAAACCTCTGTGTGCTCCAAAGTTTCCCCTCTCCTCTCCCACGAGGGCACAGTCCCCGCCAGCAAAGCTCCCCTCTCCTTTTCCCTGCCGGGGCCAGCCCCGCGCGTGCCCGGGGCCCAGCCCCGCACCGCGTGCATCCAGGGCCCAGCCCCGCACTGCCTTTTAAAGCTGTATAAACTATAAAAATACTGAAAGCAAGAAAGGGAGAGACATCAACTGAGATGTTGGAACAAATGTCTGAGGAAGAGAATTTAAACAAACCTGTATCAGCACTCAGTTCATCTAGCAGTCCTCTGGTTCTCCAGGTAGATCCTGAGTCTTGATTTCCTAAAGAATTATTGTGCTCTTGAACTACTGCAGCTGCCAACAGATGGTCCACATTTACCACTTCTGGGTCTGAGTTTGTGTCTGATATATCATAGTGAGCTACAACTGGAGGTCCATCTGCAGAAGGAGAGAAAAGCAACATAGATTAGAAGTCATCATACTGTGAAAAACACCTCTAAAAGTACAAAGTACAATAATGTAAGGATTAATGCAATCTCCTACATGAAGCTCATAAAGTTATAGTTTATAGTGATACATTATATGAATAATTAAACTTCAGTTAATGAACATAGGCTGAGATTAGAGACATTTTAACCTTTGCATGCACAGAAAACACAAATGTAAGAAAAACACATTTATGAAATTATCAGTTATTTGTGTATTATCTTTTACATTAACACATCAACATCTCCATATCTGATGACGTTACATTTACAATCTTAAAAGGATAAACTTCAGTTTAAATCAAAAATAATAAGTTACAGGACATTAAATTTGGCAAGACAAAATATTTATCTAGAGAATTTTACAAAAGTCAAGTGAGATCTTACATTACTTTATGGTTGATTGAATAAAACTAAGTTTTTGTTATAACTGATCCAGTGACAATAAATTTAACATTAGGCAACTTTCATAACATTTACCTGTCAAAGGCAGCGGAATTTTTCAAAGTGGCAAGGTTTTTTGGTGTTGTTTTTTTATAGATTGAGGATAACAAGAAACAAAACTATAATGTGCAGTGATAAATACGCTTTTAATTCAATATGATAACCATATGCATTTTTGGTCACCAAAGTGAAGGAAGAAAGAGGGAGAGAAAATAGCTTATCTGATTCTGAAATCTGTTCTTGAGGAATAACAAAAAGCTATTTTTGGTCTATTTTGTTAGGACCAACTATATTCTTTGTGATAAATGAAAATCACTTATAATTGGAAAGCATGCTAAAAACAGAAGAGGCTCAAAAAAAAAGTCAAATTCAAGACAAAGATTAATGTGGAAGCAGAGAGAATGGATAAATAATTCTGAAAGGATGTGCGATTTAACTCAAATGCCTCATCCCAGCTACAGCTTATTGACTCAGAGTGGATGAAAGTTGTTGGAGTTCCCACTCCCCAAATTAGAGAATCAAAACTTTCTTTGGGCCAAGACTTCATCAACAAAAACAAGGATGAAATAGAAAAAAGTTTCAAATTTAATTCTCTGAAAAGCTGTTTCTCCTGAGATTTTTAGGGTGGGGATTATTGGGTTTGGTTTTGTTTGGTGTTTTTTTTGTAACTTGGTGCCTGAAACATAATTCAACTTGCTATTTTCAGAAGCGTCTATTTTGTGATTAGCAACACACTTCATTGAAGAGTGACCATATTGTTTAACTCATGCTAAAGATCAGTTTTGCAACAAGGTATGAAGAAATTCACAAAATATTTCCAATCAGACCTGTCTCCAAAACCACAAGTTCATAAAGCAATGTTATATTACAAACTTAAAACAGACCCGACAAAAATAAATGGGTAGTTAAATGCCAATGTATTAAAGACCAAACTGTTTGCAACATGAACAGATAATGATTATGACTGGAAAAGAAGTCCTGATAACTAACTGAAAGGCAATCTTTGTGTTTTTAAAAGGCAATTACAAAATAATGGAATACCAAGTTCAAAATTAAGCTGGTTGATGTTCAGTTAATTTTTTGTGACAGCTGATGATTAAATTACATGCAGAAGTTACAACTGGACTGAATCATGAGAGGGATGTTTTCTTTCAGTCTTATCATTTGAGTTCAGCATGAACATATATAACGTGAGCTATAAAAATAAACAGTCCAGTGCAGAAGATACGAGGGTGAAGTACAATATTGACTATTTGCCCACTTTTTCAAAAGGTTATCTAAAATTTAAGGAGCTATGTACTGTTCCTTCAGGTCTTTGTTTCTCTCACTTCTTAGAAGATGTCCAAAAACAGAAGCAAAATTTGATTTTTAGATAGACATGTCTACACAAGTAAAATTGTACTGGGACAAAAGGTACCAATAGTCTCAAGTCAAAATTGTACCACTCCTACATGTATAATCATGCAAAAATATATAATAAATGTATATACATGCAGAGTGATATTCTCATCACCTACCCATAGAAATAACTTGTGTGAAAGTCTTCATCAGTAGGGAATACAAGCATAAACTTGTTATCTGTAGCTTCACTCTTGTATCTTCCACACTTCCAAACAGAACACCTTATAACTTTACTTCAATTTAGTATACATCAAACAGACAAAAAATATTTTCAATATAATTTACATACTGTAATTATATTTGTCAGTGTAAGAGCCACCAATTTTACAATCTGGAAAAAAACAAGCTGCCTATATACAAAGCAATAACAGCAGAGATCTATTTTTGCTTTTCTCAGCCTTGCCTTTCAGGATCAGGTTTGAAAACCAAAGGGCCCGACACCAGTGTTAACTATACCTATCACCAGTAAATGACCAACAAAGCCAAGATAATGGCCTTGACATGCAACAAATCTCCAGATTCTCAGCATGTATAAAAGAAGAAATAAGCAATAAATGCCTATGTGTGTTTAAAAAACCCCAAACAATAAGTAAATTGTAGACAACTACAACTAGATGAAAGTTGCAGCGAAGGCATATAAAAAATCCTCTAAAAAACCCTCTGTTCCCAAAAGCCTGTTTCCTTTTCAGTGCTATAATGATTGGACAGGAGCAGTTAAATTTGGAAAAAAATAATACTTCCCTAGTCAACTATATGATCACCCAGTGATGTGATACAAAGTGAATGTGTGGTACCAAGAAATAAGGACAAAATAAGGACAATTGGCTTCAGCTAGGAAATAAAGTTTAAAAATGCTTCAGGTTGAAAAGGTAAAAGGATTAACTACAAGCAAAATTGTACTTTATCATCTTTTCTTTACAATAGAGCCACTCCTTGCAATTACTTATTGTAACAGGATTTCATCAGATAGAAAAACAGACACCAAAACAAACCATGCCAGAATCAAAACTTAATGTAGCATAATTAGGAGGTTCACTGTTCAGTAATTTAAACAATCCATTTAAGAAAAATCATGTCTTTTGAGAAGCCAAGGTAGCTGGAATACGTACATATCCCTGGTGATAAGCTATAATTCAATTCTAAAGCAATAAATTCTTGAAAAAGGCAAAGATGAAAGTTAATAAATACCAGCAGCAAAATATAGATGTTGACATTTAATGTTAACAGGGGTAGGGAAAGACTGCATTTTTTGTTTTCAAAGATATCAGAAGACAACTGAATCAGAAGTCATATGCACAAAAATCCATGTCTACACATATCAGCCTTCATTTTAAGCTTGCAACATAGAAAATTCAATCATTTCTTATCTACTATCTTCTCCCATGTTTCATAGAGCCACATCTCAACATTCAGTGGTCTAAACTGTGCTGTAAGATCCACACTACTATTATCCCTTATTTTATTATAATGGTAGCACAAGCAAAAAAATGAGAATCAACAGTAAAATCTCAGCTGTAGGTTAAAAGCAGTGATTCTATAAGAAACACTGTACTTTTCCGCTGCAACAGCTGTGTATCAATGCACCGGAAACAAAAGATATTAGCTAGCAGAACCTAAATGAGGAATTTAGACCTTTACGTCTATGTAGACAGGCTGAGAGAGTTGGGGTTGTTCAGCCTGGGGAAGAGAAGGCTCTGGGGAGACACCTTAGAACACCTTGTAGTACCTAAAGGGGTTACAAGAGAGCTGGAGAGGGACTTTGGACAAGGACTTTGGACAGAGGGCAGAGTTAGATTGGTTACAGAAATTCTTGACTGTGAGGGTGGTGAGGCACTGGCACAAGTTGCCCAGAGAAGCTGTGGCTGCTTCATCTCTGGAAGTGTTCAAGGCCAGGTTGGATAGGGCTTGGAGCAACCTGGTCTAGTGGAAGGTGCCCCTGTCCATGGCAGGGGGGTTGGAACTAGATGGTCTTTAAGGTCCTTTCCAACCCAAACCATTCCATGACTCTGATTCTAAATTATTATTTGTCTTTAGCTTTCTTAAATTTAGGCATGTTGTGTCAAGCTTATCACCTAAACTCACTCCCACTGTAGCCAGAGAGAAGTTGTTCAGAGTAAGGTAATCTCAGTCTGGAAACTACAACCTGGAGCATCACCATCTCCCCTCCTTCCCCAGTAAACAGAAAGAGCTTAGACAGCCACCGTAACCAAGGCACCTAACTTTTACACCACTGAAGTTCAGCAAGATGAATTCCAGCTTTAGGAATGGGATTTAAACTTCGCTATGTTTTCTCTACAAGTAGAGGAAAAAGACTGAAATCTCCAGGACTTTCCCGATTAGAATAATTTCAAAATTAAAAACCTAATTTTGGTGTTCTGAATCACCCTCTGGAGTTGTCAGTGTCTACAATGGAGACATGGAGCCTTATTTAGGTGTGAATATCACCCTAAGCTTTAAAAAACACACAACAGGTACAATAATAATAACAATAATAATTATAGCACTTTACTCTTACAGAAAGCTTTCCATTAGAGGATCTGAAGGAGCTCTGAGGTGCTTATTAACCTCCTTTTGCCTATGGGGAAACTAAGGCAAGCAGAGATTTGCAGCTTGCTCAAGGCTAACAAGCAGAAGAGCTCAACTTTGGTGAAAACAACACTCCCCTCAAATTACTGAGCTATTTTTAACTGGTAAATTATTGAGGAGTTTAAAAATAGTGTTTAGGAATGCTTTCGTGAAATGTGCAAAAACTAAACAGCTAAAGAGAGGCACCTAGGTAATCGCAAGCCCAAGGAGACATGGCTTCTTCCAGCCTCACCTCTACATCTTTACAGTGAATATAGGCACTACTTTGTCTCAGTCTTGGTACTCTAAACTAAATTTGATTTATTTTTATATAACAAAAGGGAATACTGAGACATTTTAAAATAATAAGAGAATGCCCTCAATTACACTTGGCACTTAAATTAAAGAGAGAATTCCATTTACTTCAAGATTACACAAAACATGGAATGGACTTTAATACCTATATAAATGTTAAGATCAAATGATCATTACAGTAATTGAAATATTTTGTGTGCCAAAAACTAGAAGATTCATCTTAAGTGACTTGCCAAAATATTTTACAGTAGACACGTCAGTAACTTTGATCCAAACAGAAAGGCTTCATATACAAGACTACAGGCTGACAGCCTTCTTGTTTATATAAGCAATACAACCCTGCTATTATTTAAAACGTGATCCAGAGCTGCTGTTTCATAAAGTATGCACAGTTCAAATGGCATAAACTAGTTGAACCCCAAACCAATTCCCATGGGGGGATGGGGGGCAGATGTTGTTTAGCAACATGAAACACTTCATTACTATGTAAATTTATTTATTTATTCGAGGTTACAGTAGTTACATTTCAAAATTTACAGGGTTAGAAAAAGAATACATTGTAAATACAATAAAAAACCAATAGTGTAACAACATTCTCTCTAAAATCATAAAATGAACTTTATCAGTGAATCCACTTTCCTCACATTTTCCTTCATTTCACACAGTAAAGCTTTTGTGTTTGTTTTTTTAACCATAATAAAATAATAAAATCAAAACAACATTATTAAATGAGTATCTGTTCTCAGACTGGATCATTTTTAATATATCAGATCAAAAGAGATCTCAAAAATTCAAGTCTTGATGATCAACATTCATTCTTTCGGGTTTTTTGATGACTAGATGGAAAATATCTTGGATTTGTTTTACCAAATTATATATAAAGATGACAAAGTCTTTTTCATTGCGTGTTAAGCAAAGGCACATGGAACATGGTTGTGCATTGAAAATATTGGGGAGTGGCCTCTATATCTCATGATAGGATTAATTTTCCCTGATGCCACCTAATGATTCATTAATTATGGAAGCAGATATATTAGACAGATCTCTTCCCCAGTTTTACTTGCAAAAGTATATCAGAAGGCTTTTGGAAACCGTCACACCCTACACTCTTACATAGCCATGACAGTTAAAAAAAATTCCCTGTGTAAATACAACTTAACATTAGGAAAAGGCAGCAAACACACACCCTATAAACACCCCTCCAGAAAACATCACATTTTTGCAAGTACACACTGGAACTCCCTATGGAAGGACTGATACAGCCTTGATGCAAAACTTTTGATGCTCCCATCAGTCTGTGAGATTTAACAGAGCACTTGAAATTGCTTCTAACTTAATAAGTCTATTTTCCATGTGCCTTCATTTTGCTGATCTAACACTATGTGATTAATAAAATTTGTGAGAAAGACTGGTTTCTAGCTTCATGTTTTGCAAGGTACTGTCCACCTCTGTCAATGAGCCCAAATATTGTAGCTTCTACAGTACAAATTACACAGTGCAGACTCCAATTATTTTAGAAACATCTACTCAGCTGGTCTGATTTACTCAGCCTCATCAGGCAAAGACTCCCCTGAAAGTCAGCTAAGGGATCTGACCAAAAACTACAGAATAAGTTTAATTTCTAACAAAATGAAATGCTAGCCCCATTAAAACCAGTAGAAAACTTTTAATATCAATGGGGCTAGAATTTAATTTCTTAACACACTTGAAATATTACTTTTAAAAAAAGAGATTTACTGTATGTGGCTACAGGAAGAGACAAAATATATTAACAAGAAAAATCAGTGATAATAAACATATTTCAATTTGTAAAATAACTGCCAAATATAATCCTGTTTCATTGAAGTTAAGATTGGTTCTCCAGTTTTAACTCTAGCAGCTCAGATAAAATAACCTAATTATCCTGCAAAAACACTAAAAGACACTATGAACTTTAAAAAAAATAGAGATCTATATTTCTGCCTGAATTATTTTCTCATACTGGTAAAAATAACACTGAAGTGCAGTATATCTGAAAGGTTTAAGATTTTTTCTTTCCCCCTGCGCAGTTATTTTTTGGAATAGAAAAATTGAATAAAATTTCATTGCCTTTACTTCAATTTTTTTCCTAAATAAAACCTGAAAATTCAGATGTTTGAAGCAAAACCCAAATCCTCAGACAAAGTGATGTGTGTCTTCCTAAAGACCTTTCTTGTCAAACCCCACTTGAGGGAGGGAAGCAGCACAAATGCTTGGGAAGCTGTAGCCAAGCCTGCAAAATCACTGCACACTAAAGCCCCTGGACTTTCAAGGACTCCTAAAAAGGGTCAAATTTTAGGAGAAAATCCTTTAAATTTTTATTTAGTGAGCTGTCAGTTTGACATTTAGGGACATTTAAATTGAGCCTTTATACAAAGACTTCTTTCTTCTGCACAGGAAACTGTGTTTCACCTGCCACTTAGTCCTAATTCCACATTCCATTACTCCTATGCTGAAACAGCTGCCACATTGAAAACATGTAATTCAATATTAAAAATTACAATGTAGGAACAGGTTTCCTGAGGAAGTTGTGGATGCATTATCTCTGGAAGTGTTCATGGCCAGGTTAGATGGGGCTTGGAGCAACCTGGTCTAGTGGAAGGTGTCTCTGCCCATGGCAGAGGGGTTGGACCTAGATAATCTTTAAGGTTCCTTCCAACCCAAACCATTCTATGATTCTATGACCTGTATGAATAGGCCAGTTGGGTTTAAACTGGCACCATCTTCCTGGAATTACACCAGTTTACACCAGGTGATCTGACTCGATGCATTTACTCTTTGAAACCATGAGTAAAATTCTTTAAAGAAAACAGAATGTTTCTTTACTCTGAAGTATAAAACCTTGGGAAATTAGATAAACTCTAAGTTATCATGTGTGATTCTCCATATCTGTGAAAAATTTGGTAGTTTTCAAGTAATTTCTTGAGATGTGAGCATAAACATACATTCAAAATGTAACTGAGTTGGAAAGTAGAAGAGTTTCCTTCTGATAATCTTAAAATAGTCTTAAGTCAGACTGATTTCATGAAATACAGAATGGATGAAATTAAAATTTAAATTAAATTTCAATGAAGAAATTTTAACTCCCCAAAACTTCATAGCAAAAGCCCTTAAAAAATAAGAACTTATAATGGAAATCATGACAAACTTATATGCCTACATTTAATATAGCAAAAAAATTCCAGGAGAAAAAAAACATAATCTAAAATTATGTATTGGGAATCTGTTTTCTCAAAGAGATGTCAAAGGCTGTCACACGCTTATTTAAAATACAGACTCATCACTAATATTGGTATCTGAAGGTTGGTTTCTTCAGGGCTCTAAATCTCTCAAATTCACAATACAAAACAAGAAGAGATACTCCTGTTTAATGGCACGGCCTACCAAATCCTTCATCAGGTAGATTATACTACACCTGAACAACAACAGAAGGGTGGGGTTCCCCTCTCAGTTTGTAGAAGGAGAAACATACATCTTCACATGGAAAATAAGCTCGTGGACCAGATATTCAACTGCATAAATCAACACACACTTTTCATTTCAAAGGAGCTGATTTATGACAGCTGAACCCTGGCTCCAGTTTTGAGGCAAGTGAAAAGAGTGACCAAAGAAAATAATATTTACCATTTACAACCATTGGTCTTGCATAGGTGTTCTTAACATCAGGTAGGTTTTATGGGGAAATTATCTAATATGAACTATTCCCTCAGTCTTCTGGGTGCCTTGGGATAATTTTATCTGAGAAAGAGCACAGCTTTAAAGTCTGCATGCTCAAGTGCTGTCATCCTCTGCTTGTTCTTTCACATTCACATCTGCTTGCACTGAAAATAACAATTAACAGAAATAGATGAAAATAAAAGGTTTTAATTTTTGACTGTAATAACCAAAACCAATTTTTTATCTATTAACACACTGAATGATTTCAATATTTTTCTTCTTTTTTTTTAAAGACTACCTGACTGAGACATTGAAGATTGGCAGAAATTTCACTGGCTACATTCCGAACAAAGTTATTATCCCTTTATGAGATCCTTACGTAAGGTGGAGAACCAGGGAGTGGTCAGCAAGACTTGCTCACCCTTTAATAGTCCTATATGGACAGTGCGTAATTCCAATGGAGAGTGGAGATTGACAGTAGACTATTGTGACCTGAATCAAGGTGCTGCTGTGCTGAACATGCTGGAATTTCAGTACGAACTGGAGTCCAAGGCAGCAAAGTGGTGCCACCCATTGACATTGCTAATGCATTTTCCCCCATTCCTTTAGCAACAGAGTGCAGGCCACAGTTTGCTTTTACCTGAAGGGGCATCCAGTACACCTGGAACTGACTGCCCCAGGGGTGGAAACACAGACCCATTATGGACTGATCCAGACTGCACTGAAAAAGGGTGAAGCTCCAGAACACTTGCAATACATTAATGACATCATTGTGTGGGGCAACACAGCAGAGGAAGTTTTTGAGAAAGGGGAGAATAATTCAAATCCTCCTGAAGGCCAGTTTTGCCATAAAGCAAAGTAAGGTCAAGGGACCTGCCCCCCCCGCCCAGGTCCCCCCACCCTTTGGCCTCCTTTGGTGCCTCTGGTTCTGGGCGAAACATGTAGAAGAAAAGCCTCTGTGCCTTGGTTTTACCTGGCTGTCGCTACCTCTTTTAAGTCTTTAATTGGGGAATTTGTGTTAATACCTGACCATGTGTGTGTGTGAGGGGTAAAAATCCAGGATGCAGTCTTTATTAGGTGAGAATGGCATATGAATGGCATTTGCTCGTTTCTGTTACTTTTCAAGATATCATAACTTCCCTGCTGAAAAAAAAATCTTAACCTGGTCAAAAATTTCTTCAGAGGTCTTTCTATGGGGCAGTATTTGATGGTGAGCTGTGTGAGCCTGTCTTGCAGACTGGTACTATGTACAGCAGTGTTCTTAATTTTAGCTATTGCTAAAATTATACCTGAACAGTTTCCTGACCCAATTTATGTTGCTGCTTTTTTCCTTTCTTTTAATTCTTATCACATTCTTCCTGACATAGCCTGTATCCTTCTGCATCTACAGCAGCAGACCTCTGCTCTCAGTAGATATCCCTGACCACAGATATTTTACTTTTGAAAGCTGACTCAGGCAGTTTGCTTTAGGTTCCCTGTATAAGGAAGAAACATGCACCTAAGGAGTTCAATTTGCTTCTCAAGTATCTCTTTAGGGTGGAAAGAGTGATGTTTTGGAGATGACAGTTTCCATCTTTTGAAATGGAGAACTGAGACAATTCTATTTCACTATTTAGACAACTGAAGTTAGGGGAGATGACCTAGAGAATTGGAGTTCTATACATGCAGAAGGCTGCCTTCACTGATATCCTTGTGCATGCTTGTATATTATTAAAAATATTTGTAGCATTGGAAGTTGTTGAGTCACCATTCCTGGAAGTATTTAAAAGACATGTATATGTCTCAATTAAGGACACGGTTTACTGGTGGATTTAGCAGTGCTGTGTTAAGTGTTGGATTCAATGATCTTAGAGGTCTTTTCCAACTTAAACAATTCTGTGATTCTGTAATTCAGTTTTTAGGGGTAAAATGGCAAGATGGACCTCATCAGATTCCAATGGATGTGGTCAACAAAATATCAGCTATGTCCCCAACAACCAGCAAGAAGGAAACACAGGCTTTCTGAGGTGCTATGGGTTTTTGGAGGATGCATATTCCAGGTTACAGTCAGATTGTAAACCCTCTCTATCATGTGACCCAGAAGAAGAAAGATTTCAAATAGGGTCCTGAACAACAAGCCTTTGAACAAATTAAACAGGAGATTGTTCATTCAGTAGCCCTTGGACCAGTCAGGACAGGACAGGATGTGAAAAATGTGCTCTACACTGCAGCCAGGAAGAATGGCCCTTCCTGGAGCCTCTGTCAAAAAGTACCCAGGGAGACTGGAGGATGACCCCTGGGGTTCTGGCGTCAGGGACACAAAGGATCTGAGGCCTGTTACATCCCAACTGAAAAAGAGTTCCTGGCAGCTTATAAAGGGGTTCAAGTTGCTTCGGAAGTGATTGGCACCAAAGCACAACTCCTCCTGCTACCCCAACTGCCAGTGCTGGGCTGGATGTTCAAAAGGAAAGTCCCTTCCACACATCATGCCACTGATGCTATGTGGAGGAAGTGGGTCGCACTGATCACACAACGGGCTCTATTAGGAAACCCCAATCGGTCAAGGAACTTGGAAGTCATCACAAATTGGCCTGAAGGCGAAAATTTCAGATGATCATCAGAAGAGGAGAAAGAGAAGGTGACATGCTGAGGAGGGCCCACCATATAACCAGCTACCAGAAAATGAAAATCAACACACTGTCTTTACTGATGGTTCCTGCCATATTGTAGGGATACATCGAAAATGGAAAGCTGTTGTATGGAGCCCTACATGGCGAGTCGCAGAAGCTACTGAAGGACAAGGTGGATCAAGTCAGGGGGCAGAGTTGAAAGCCATCCAGCTGGTTTTGGATATCACTGAATGAGAGAAATAGTCAGCACTCTACCTCTACACTGACTCGTGGATGGTAGCAAATGCTCTGTGGGGGTAGCTAGACCGGTAGAAAAAGACCAATTGGCAGCACAGAGGTAAATCCATCTGGGCTGCTGAATTGTGACAAGACATCACTGCCCGGGTAGAGAACTTGGCTGTAAAAGTACGTCCTGTAGATGCACATGTACCCAAGAGTCGGGCTGTTGAAGAACATCGCAACAATGGACAGGTGGATCGAGCTGCCAAGATTGAAGTGTCTCAGGTGGATCTGGAATGGCAACATAAGGGTGAATTATTTCCGGCTTGGTGGGCACATGACTTCTCAGGTCATCAGGGAAGAGATGCAACATACAGATGGGCTCACGATTGAGGGGTGGACTTAACCATGGACACTTATCTCCCAGGTTATCCATAACTATGAAACACGCTGTCATAAGTTTTCTTGTTTTAAAGAAAAAAAAACCTGCTTTGATTTTTTTCCCTTTACCACTGTGAAAGAAAGGTGTTGAGCAAGGGAGGGGGAGAGGGATGGACAGAGCGAAGTCACAAACACACAAAGGACTGGTTAAGTAGCCGCACATTCCAGATCAATTGCTTCGGAAAACTGTGGGGGAGGTGGGTTTTCTTTTTGGCTTGGGGAGGGGACTTCACCTTCTGCCCAGATCTCAGGAGCAGTGTGTGGGAGCGAGCTGCGAGTTTTCGCCTCTGACTCCCTCACGTCCTTTTTTGCCTACGGCCTGGGTGCCCCTCGGAGCTGCCAAGGACCGAGGGAGCTCCGGTTCATTCTCCATTGAGAATCTCTGCGGGGCAGCATTCCACCTCTGCTGTCATGGAGACTGCCAGCATCTTGTGAGTTTCTTCCCTTTCTTCCTGGGTATTCCTGCTCTCCGCTGGACAGATTGACATCCCTGTCCCTTGCTAGCTGCCGCTATCGTGGCTGATGGGTGGGGGCCGACCTTGGGGTATTGAACCAGCCAGCGTGGCTGAGATCTGCCATTTGCCACGTGGGGTTCATCTACAGCATGCGCTCCCTGCCAACCACTAGAGAGCAACTGCAGCCTCTGCTCCTCCAGAGATCCAACAGCGCCCCCTGCTGGTCGTGGTTAGAATTGTGCCAAAAGGCAAAAAGTATTTAAGTGTTTTAGGTGGGAATTTGGGTGCAGGATTGTTGTTTGTTTTTCATTCTTTTGTTGTGTTACCTATAAACATATATTCTTTAATAAAGGGCTGTTATCTTTTCTTTCTCCACATTTCCTTGACTGAAGTCCCTTAATTTCGGATTTACAATTGCTTAGAGGGAGGAGCTTGGTCTTCCTCATAACTCGCCCTCCTCAGCAAACACACGTCTGTCTCGTTAAACTGAGAAACGTGCACTGCAATCAAGCAGGGCAAGTGGATAAAGCCTCTGTGGTATGGTGGATGATAGCTGAAATATAAATACGGGGAGGCCTGGCAGATTCATTACATCACGGTCCCGCAGACCCACCAAGGTAAGCGCTATGTGCTGACAATGGTGGAAACAACCACTGGATGGCTGGAGATGTAATCTGTGCCTCATTCCACTGCCCAGAACACCATCTTGGGCCTTGAAAAGCAAGTCCTGTGGCAACATGACACCCCAGAATGAATTGAATCAGACAATAGGACTCATTTCAAAAACAGCCTCATAGACACCCAGGCCAGAGAGCACGGCATTGAGTGCGTGTATCATATTCCCTGTCATGCATCAGCCTCTGGGTAAACTGAACGGTACAATGGACTATTAAAAACCACATTGAAAACAATGGGTGGTGGGACCTTCAAACAGTGGAATCTACATTTAGTGAAGGCCACCTGGTTAGTTAACACTAGAGGTTTTACCAATTCAACTGGCCCTGTCCAATCAAAAGCTCCACATACCGTAGAAAGGGATAAAGTCCCCATGGTGCATATGAGGAATGTGTTAGGGAAGACAGTTTGGATTAGTCCTGCCTCAAGCAAAGGCAAACCCATACGTGGGATTGTTTTTGCTCAAGGACCTGGGTGCACTTGGTGGGTAATGCAGAGGGAATGGGAAAACATGATGTGTACGTCAAGAGGATTTGATTTTGGGGTGAGAACAGTCTAATGTTGAATTGTACGATACTGGTTGCTGAATGACATTGCCACTGTATGCCATAACTACTACGGACAATGACTATGGACTGCTCCAGATACACTAGTCATGAGTTCCTGATGCAGCTTGCAACCAGCTGACAGCACACCAGCCCTCCTGCCCTGGAAGACATCTAGGACAGATAGAACCCACAGTCATGGACTAAATGAACTCAACAGAAATCTTGGAGGGATGGCCCTTGACTACGGTAATGATACACGTGCTTGTGTGTGTGTATATATTTATATATGCATATAGTTGGAAGGTGTAGGATTTGGGCATGACAGAGATTGTATAGAATAAGGGGTGGATAATGTCCTGGTCCTGGCCAGGACAGGGTTAATTTTTGCAGTAGCCAGGAGGGGGCATGGCTAGGGACCCGAAGGTTATTCTATACCACCTCACATCATTTTCCTGTAACTGAGCAGGGGAGGGTGGGGGGGGAAGGGGTCCCTTCTGTGTCAGGATAGCAGGGCAGTGGATAGGATAGCAGGGCAGCAGTCGGGTATTGTCGGCTGGGTTTGGTGGTAGAGTGGTGAGCATTTGCATGTGAATTGCTCGCCTCTCTTGTGCACATTTGTTATTAATATTGTTGCTGTTACTGTTAATTTTCTGATATCGTTGTTTCCAGTATATTGTTCTTATCTCAACCCACGATCTTTACCTTTTGTGCCTCCAATTCTCCTCTCCAGCCCAATGCAGGGGAGGGGGAAGTGAGCAAGCAGTGGGGGTTGGAGTGGTTTCAGTGGGAACCCTAAATTGGAGGATACCATTCCTAAACCTCGACAGTGACTCTTACACATTAAAAGAAACCAGTCACTGCAAAAAAGCTGCTTCTGCATGCATGGGAAGACTTGTAAAGTTGTCATGCTTTTTAAAATATGCTGCTCTTATCATCATCATAAAGGTATTTATATATATAAAAATCTTTGAACACCAAAAGGATCTGATTTTTTTAATATACATGTACCAGCAAATAATCTTTCCTGAAGGATCCTAAATTTTAAACAGATAAGGACAAGTTTATTAAATTGCAATCAAGCATAGAATAACTCATTTAACTTTTACCTGAAATGCACACAATTTCAGACTAGGGAGTTTTTTAACAAGTTCATATCAAAATCTTTGTATCAAAATTATGCATCAAGGTGAAGAATTTATTCCAGTACTTAAAAATTATCTCCTGCAAAGTCTTTCAAACAGTTACTCTAAAAATAACACAGCTCTCTAACCTCATTTTTTTTAATGAAGGCATCACATACTTAAAATAAAAATAAGTCTAGGCCAAGAATAATGTAAAAACACTGGTGTTAGTATTGTAATAATAACAAAAGGCATTTCTTGAATTCCTATTACAGGTTTGATCCAAACTCCCATATAAATTGATGGAAAAACTCCCATTGACTTCAGGGTGATTAAAAAAACCCATCAGACCTACAGAAGATACACAGTGGATATTTCCAATAGAAAGAAAAGGAATCACACTAAAATAATTAGGAAAAAAGTGTCTGTGGTTTAAAAAGCAAAATAACAGAGCTAAAGGAGACCTATAGCATTCTCTTTACTTAAACTATGTCTATGCAGACTTTCAATTTCCATTACTAGAACTTTGAGTTAATTTACATTAGAAACTTTTAGCAAGTTCTATCTGATGATAAATGTACATTTTTGGTAGCTACAGAGAAGTTACTTGACATAGAGAAAGGCCTTAATGGAGAGGTGACAAAAAATCCCTGTGTGTGGTGATAATAGTAAGAATTAAATAGAGATTTCTAATATATAGTTTAAATTAATCCTACTTTAAACATCACAGTTTCAAGCCTGCCTATTCAGGATAACTATTAGTATAAAAAGATCCACACAAAGCAAGGTTTTGTATTATTTAAATGAAGCTAATATTCTGGCATTCCCCATCACAAGTAAATAATTATTTCAGCAGCATTTAAACATGGTTCAGAAGCAGCTCTTGCTGTCTGACCCAGAACAGCAATCTTCAGACCACTGCAGTTTACTTATCTGACTGTCAAGCCTCCCTCTAAATTCCTGTGCCAAGGCTCAATCCATCTATTGATGGCTGTTTATCTTAGGACTGACAAGACTATTTTTATTCTAGCATTAAGGATGCAGTTTGATCATATATACAGAAGGAAGCAGCAATACTTTGTGTGCACAGGTCATGCATGCACACACAGTTGGGTGTGATTCATCTCACCTAACTTCAGCCAAAAGTTATCTATTCTAAACTGTTGATAAGGAAGGTTTAGACAACTAATGCAAGACTGCCAGAAGGTATCCTCTGTAGGTGCTTATCTCTTCTCATTGACTCAGAAGGAAATCCAGGGATCAGCAAACTAGACACCTAAAATGAGAGATAACTTCCACCCAAACCAAACACATATATATGTATGCATGTGCCTATTTGTGCACACAATATGACAGCCACTTCCATAAATATGTCATGTGCAACACAGCAGTGACATTAATAAAAACTCTGGACAGAAAATGAACCACTAAATGGGAAACAAAAGTAAAAATCAGTTGTGCATATTTGTTATATATAGCTAAATCTTTAGGTAAGCTTATATATTACTTCTGCCTAAAAATGAATAAGAAAACACTAATGTGTGACATGTTCAAGCTGTAAAACTTGGGAGTAAACAGATAGTTAAGGAAATGTTATGGGTCTGTATCTAGTCTGGTTCTCTAGGGTACTTATATAAATGTTTTAACATGCAAAAAGAGCATCTGGATGAATACTCAATGCTCCTACTGTAGCAAACATAGCACTACTGATTTTGAGGTATCTAAACAAGGATTGTAAGTTATATTTTCTCAAGTTTAGTGATAAAAGCTTAGGGTGGTTCCCCCCAACACATCTTTAAAGGTGTTCATATGTGTGCTGACACATGCATGTGAGTATACTGTGGGTTTTTTTAAACTACATGCATATTCCCTATAAATAAAAAACCCCAAACAATACCATGGTAAAAAAACCCAAAAGAAAAAACAAAAACATAAAAAGAGAAAAGCAAACCTTGTTTTTAGCATAATCCAAAGTAACATCAAGATTGCAAAGATTTTTTTTTTTTAAGTTTATGATTGATTCAGATCAGGCTCTGCAATATTCCCATTCTCTGGAAAGATAGGTGGAAAACTGTTATTAAAAGTCACTGGAAACTCTAGTGTAGCATCAACATTTTGATAGCCCATGTAAAAATTAAACAACTGCTGTGGAGGTACTTGGCTATCGGGCATCTGTATGAAAGCCACTGACTGTGTGGTAGGGGGAATTCTTTGGCCAACTAGTTGAATTTTAGGTTCCCTGGGCTCCAGTTGTTGCTTGCTTTCTTTGTCCGTGTCAAGACGGGTTAGCTTTTCTATCCACATGCGGAACTTCTCCTCTGTCTGCCTCTGCATCTCGGCAAAGCAGTTCATGGTCTCTTCCAGGACATTGCCTATGCAGTTCCTATCCCACACGGTGCCCCTGTCAAGCAATCCTGGAATTTCCCTGGTCGCTCCTCCAGATCCCCCAGCAGGACTGAAGCCAGCTTTAAAGACATTGAGGCCATTTGATAAGATATCATTAAGTAAGAACATAATATTGTTTATTAAGGCATGCTAACTCAGGAAAACAATTTTTCTAATACTGTCACTTGGACATGACAATGGGGGAGGAATTACCAAATATCAGCCAACAGTATTACTGTAAAAAAAAAATTTACACTCACTGAGGTTATAATAGAAATTTTGGCTTCAAAATTATTTTTATTCTAGAATTCTCAGACAATTCTGTCAAAGGTCTTTTTTTATAAATATATCAAATTAGTCCAATTCCCTTGTAATTTCTGGTTTTAATTCAACTGAAGGTGTCAAAAAACATTTTACAATAACATGTTTAGTTCTGTTAGGCTGTGATCCAAAATACTAACGTTTAACTGATAAACCTGAATAATTATGCATATTTTACTTACATACTTGAACACTTTTATAACAGACTGTTAAAACACAGACAAAATTGTACACAAGATAACAGAGATAAAGGCTGATATAGTGACTGCAGCATCCAAAGTAGCCAAGCCCAAAGCTCTTGGTCTAATTTTTAAAAACACAATGAACACCAATGAAGAGAATAAACAATACGAACACACAAGCATGAAAAGATATGTGAATGCTACGCTAATACATGAGGTGAAAGTAACCTCTGTTAGGTCTGATGGACACAGCTCCATCACAGGGTTAATACACGTGACATAGGAATGATCAACCTCACACCAGCCATTCCTTGCACAAGCCACCAGCTGTGCAGCATTTCTAGCATTAATCCTAGGCAAGGCAGAAAACGGCATAGTTGGAAGGAAAATGTTCTCCTTCCTTCTATCCATCAAAAAGATGATTAAAATGACCGGCTTTGGTATTATCAGAAAGAACTTTAGCAGCCAGAAGAAGCAGCATCACCTTACTCTACATATCAATAACAAAAGGCAATGGTATCTATATTTTTTTGTTTAGAGTTCACTCAGGAATCATCTAGGAAGCAATAAAACCCCAAAAACCAGAGGATTTGTACCTGTTTGAGGAATAATAAACAACACATGCATGCCATCCAAACACACAAATGTTACCTAAGGTAATTCTGAAGCAAGACAAGCATCACAATAAACTACACAAAGCAGCTACAGAACCTGACAATTTAATATGTAAATATGAAACTTGTGGGATCCTCTAGCTTAAGAATAATAGAAAATATCCTAAGAATTAGAGAAATTGTTGCACAATCTAACCAAATATTTACTAATAAAAACATAAGGCACTAAATTTTTATTGGGATTTCACTGTGTACATGAAATTACAGTATTGCTTAAACAACACATTCTTTTTGGGAACTATATAAATGAGGTATACATAAGGCCTTCAGTAACAGCTAAACAAAGCTCAGGATTATCATCCTATTTCTGAGCAGCAGCAATGCTACCCATCAGGAGCCCCTTCTTAAGTCTTCTCTCCCATCTGTTTACCTATCAGACAGGCTGGAAATTCAGCATTCATGTCCTCTGCTCAAAAATATATACTTAATAGTAACTAATTAACATCCCTCTGACTGCATTTTAACTAAAATAATTAAGTGAAATGGTACCTTTTTCCTAAAATGTGATTCCTTTTATATATTCAATGTCTTTTTACTCCGTGAAAAAAAATTTTCTTGTTCATATACTCCTAGTATTGAACATCCAATATGATTCTGTTTACTCATCTTTAGTCAGGGATCTTATCCTAAAATCAAGTAACTAAATGACAGTCTTTCTGATTTCCACAGGTTTACGAACAGACACCTCTAAGTAATGTTGAGTAAGTTTTAATTGCAATTTAAATAAAAACTATTGATGGTAATATGTGAGACAACCTAGCTAAGCTTTTAAAGGTAAGATTTACCTAGCATGGTCAAAGTTGACAAAATTGTTTTGTAAACTGAGGAAACTAGGTATTGAAGTATATATTACCCTGCAATACTATTTTTAAAAGGCATCATTCATAGTACATCTACAATTTACAGTAGCAGCAAATCAATGTTTCAAATGCTTCCCTTGCAGTTCTTATAACAAGCCTTATTCAATCTTTTCCTTATTGGTGCCTTTCAGGGTAAAAAAAAAATAATCCAGCCTAAACCCACATTTTTATTAAAAATGTTAGCATTTATCTAACTGGTCTCTTTGCTATCTGTAAACTTACAACTCCATAGTTCTTTGAAATTATGCCAAGATAAAAGGCAAAGAAATTTGCAATCACAAAAGGGGTCAGAAGCCAAGATTCATATCTTATTTTCAAAACAATACCTCTGGCAAAAAAGCACTTAAGAAATGCCCCAATGCTGTCTCTTTATGTGATCTATTAAGTATCATCTAAATAATAACCAAATATAAATTCTTTAATTTAGGAAGTCTGACAACATAACAATTTAAGAAGATATGCTGCATCTTCATTCTAACTAGCAATGGCGTATTCCTCCACACTGTTATGCTTACTGACATTTCCAAATGAGTATCTTACTGCAAATCCTGTTTAACAGAGTTTTCCCCGTTATTATATTGGCATCGTTCTGAGATACTTGAACCAAATTCATCCCTTTGTATGGAGCGTGGCTGAGATGGAGTTCATTTCCCCATAGCAGCCCTCACAGTGCTGTGCTTTGCATTGGTAGCTAGAAAGGGGTTGATAACACACCACTGTTTTTGGCTACTGCTGAGCACAGCATCAGTACTGTCTCTCAACATTCCCCCCCCATCATTAGGTTGGGAGTGGGCAAGATCCTGGAAGGGGACACAACCAGGTCAGCTGACCCAAACTAACCAAAGGGATATTCCATACCATATGATGATAAAAGCTAAGGAAAAGAGGAGGAAGAGGGGGCATTTGTTATTTAGGATGTTTGCCTTCCAGAGCAGGGGCCCCCTGGTGGTCTAGTGGTTAGGATGCGGCGCTCTCACCGCCGAGGCCCGGGTTCGATCCCCGGTCAGGGAATTCCCCCGGGCAGATGGAGCTCGTCAAGCCCTGTAAGGGCATCCATCTAAGAGAAGGTCACTCTAAACAAACTTACGTCCTGAGGACCTCACTGCCATTGTCCAAGCTTGCTTGGCCTCGGCAGATGAACCTTAGGATTAAAGGGTGGGCTCAGTTCAGCGCATGCTGTGTCTCACCTAAAAAATCCATTGCGCAGGCTGGAAAGGTAAAAGACCTTTCCCAAATCTTCGTTCACGAAGACTGGCCATACATACTTCCAGAGCAACTGCTACGCATGCTGAAGCCCTGCTTCCTGGGAAGTGGCTGAACATAGCTTACTGATGGGAAGTAGAGAATAAACCTTTTTTTTTCTCTTTGCTTGTGTGCATGGGGACCCCTGGTGGCCTAGTGGTTAGCATGCAGGACTCTCACCTCTGCGACCCAGGTTCAAATCCCAGCCAGTCCCCCGGGCAGATGGAGCCCGTTAGCCCTGTAAGGCCATCCATCTATGAGAAGGTCACTCTAAACAAACCTACGTCCTGAGGACCTCACTGCCATTGTCCAAGCTTGCTTGGCCCCGGCAGATGAACCTTAGGATTAAAGGGTGGGCTCAGTTCAGCGCATGCTGTGTCTCACCTAAAAAATCCATTGCGCAGGCTGGAAAGGTAAAAAGACCTTTCCCCAAATCTTCGTTCGCGAAGACTGGCCACATGCATGCTTGTGTGCATGCAAACTTTTGCTTTAGTAAACTGCCTTATCTCAATCTATGAGTTGTTTTCCATCTTATTCTCTCTCCCCTGTCCCAGCTGGGAAGGGGAGTTGTAGAGCAGCTCAGTGGGCACCTGGTGTCCAGCCAAGGTCAACCCACCACACCCTTGCAAGATGCTTTTTCCAAGGTCTATGCACAGTTCTTAGGAGGAAGTAACCTGGTTGAGAGTCCCTCATACATACTGTACTCCCCCCTTTGGATTTCTGCATATTAAAAAACATCATTTTTTCCTTTTTTTAACAAAGTGAGCTGCAACACCTTTTCAACATTAAAACTCAAACTTTTCAACAGATTCTTCTGAAAGCCTAAAACATGAGTCACCCTTATTTCAATTCAGATTTTTCTGAGTTGTAGAAAGCACAATAATGGTGAAATGCCAATATTTTTCTATTATATTTGAATTTTTAAAAACCCATTCCTTCTTTCAAAAAAAGTGTTTACACAGAAATAAATATTGATTCCCAGACTTGCTCTCATGCCAATTTCATTCAGAGTTAATTTGCATGGTCAAATTTGAAATTGTTTAAAGGAAAAACTTTCACCAACAGTAGATCTAGCAGAACCTATTACAGGACTCAAAGATCAGCCTCTTAGGCCATGAATGCTATCTAGTGTTTAAGAATGGCAAAACCTTAAAAGCCAACAGAGAGGCTCAGTCATTAAAAGATAAGAAATTGTTCTTCATCTGCAGTAACTCAAAAATCCTGGCATTCCCTTGAATTAAAGAGCCCAGGATTATGACTGCTCAGGTCAGTGAGGAGATTCTCAGTAGCACCCATGAAGTTTAGATCGAACCTGTATTTTCAGGTGTAAATTAACACCACAGAAAGCATTCAGAATAACATAACTCATAATTTGCTTAGCTCCTATGGAGCTCACAATACTTGTATCAAAGTATCACGAGTAAGATCTCAACTCTTTACTCCCAAATCTTTCTTGAGAAGAAAACCAAGCCTGCCAGTATTTTAATGCATATGATGTTTGAGTTCAGCAGAGAGAACTGACTCTCTATTGCACAATCGCTCTGTTTGTAACTTCATGGCATTATTATGTATTCACTGAACATTTTCTTTACCAATTTAGCCAAACATATTTCAGAGCCAGTGATGTGGATGGTTTAAAAAAAACCAACAAAACTCTGCATTATTTAAATGGAAGGCTACTGTATTCTTAAATGTGGCACTTCAATTTTCAGACCACACACAAGCAAACTGTTGGCTGTTACACTACATGCATTGATAGAAGGTTATGAGCCAGAGTATGTATAACCTTTGTACGTGAAGGCCACATTAACTGTCACAAAAAATTTTAGAGCATCTCTGTTGACAAAGCTATTTTTCAGACTGGTTGAAAATCAGTCCCAATAATAAGCAATGTTGAGACAGTAACCAACACTACAGCTGAAGTGTCCAAATACAGTAAGACTAAGGGGAACATGCTACCTGTAAGACTCTTCTGCATCAATATGTACAGACTTTTTCAAAAGTAAAGGCAAAAGTTTTTTCATGCTTATGTCCTGATACTCAAGTTCAAGCATCAAGTTAAACCTCTTAGCTTTTGACTGTGTGCAGAGGACATTCATGCACTGAATTTCCAGTAATGCTTTTTGATACCTTGTAATAATTTCTAACTACACGTTCATTCCCTAAATTTTGAGAATATTCACAATGTAATGCCAAGTGCACTAAAATGGCTTTCTAGTCAAAAAAAGAATTTAAGTACTTTGCCAGTTCCAAGAAGAGGGATCGCAGATGGCATGTGAACTTACCACTGCAACAGAGAGCTGGGAGTCCTACTCAGACTCACAGCTCCACTGCATCTGTTAAGACCACAACATTTCATTAACCCACAAGTAGCATAGGATGCGTTTTTAGCCAACCTTGTCCTTATCTCTATAGAGAATGTTTTTCTCTTGTACTTGGAAACCATTTCCCACAAACCAAAGTCGTTTCTATCTAAAGGAAAACCGCAATATGGCAGGTACACATTGCACCTAATTGCAGCAAAAGGACAGCTCAAACGTTTTAATGTCATAAATGGAATTTAGCATCAAGCAGATGATACATGCTATGAAATAAGAATAAATGTCATTGTTCCTCAGCATGGTTTGTGCACTCCCACATCTTGCATCACAGGCAAAATTGGGCCTTAGTGTAATCATCACTGAATAATCAAGTTCTTCTGTGCACTACAATAGGACCTCTTCACTGCAAGCATCTCATGGTTAAGACCAAGAGCTCAAATACAAAAGAGCCTAGTGACACAAAGTACCCTAGAGTGGTTTCAGGTCTCTGCAATGGAAGTCAGAAATCTAAGCAGATCTGAAAATACCACGTGGTGCCTTTCTGGGTCACAAGATCCTTTTATGACTCAAAAAAAGAATATAACCTGGGGGATTTATTGTGTAAGTTTGGGAGGGTTTGGGAGGTGGGGAGAAACCTATCCCAAAACTCAATGAAATAGTCTTCGACAGGCTTTAAATTCAACTTTAATTGCCCAGCAAAGTGTAAATATAGTAAATAAAAAGGCACAAAACTATGAAAGCTAGAAGTCTGACTAACTACTAAATTGGTAAAATACTTTTAGGTCTCTATTAAAAGTTTACTACACAATAATTAAAAGAGACTATGCTTTTCACAGACTTTCTAATAATAAACATTTACACTTTGTGCAACCTACTTCCTAGCAATATGTGGGAAAAATGCCAGTTCTCATGGTGACAGAATCATTCACCATAACCAAATCAGTTAAAACAGTTACTTGTAAAATCTGCTGCAAATATTTTAATCCATCTAGCAAACATTAGTTCAGCAACTTAAGATTAATTATTGCAGTTTTCCTTTCAATGTTCTTGCCCTATGGAAGCTGATATTTATCTCCAAAAAACCCCAAACTTCTAACACAAGAGGAAAAAAGACATGTAACCCAGTAAAAATTGGCAAGCCAAAAAGTTTATTTTTATGTGATTTTATTTTTGATTGCCATATGATGATATGATGATGGTTCTATGGTATAATATGCTGCAATAATTCTTCACACGAAATCTTGTCCACGGCACTTGGGCTAATAAAATAACAAAGACTCAGCAGACAAAAATCTTGAAGAATTAATCTTTCTTTTGCTAATAAAATGATGAGAAGGCCCCTATAATTTTCTGCCTAAATCTTAAAACAGATGTGTCAGAAAATTAAAAACATAGAAATTATAGGTACTTGTGACATAGGAAAATGGTAACAGCTTTGTCTAAGATGTTGAAAATTTAGGTGTGGATATAGCTTGGGCACTTGTGTAAACAAATTCATATTTATATCCTAAAATATGTGACCAGCTGCAATCTGCAAGAACTTACAATAAGCTTTGTCACGCACTGAAATGTAGAGCTGAAAGCACAGTATAAGTGCAATAATGAACAGGGCCTTACTGTAACACAGGCAAGAGGTATGCCATGTTATTTCTAACACAGCTGCCAAGCTGTGGTCTTAAGACATTAAAGTAAAGTTGGCCATTTATCTTAAGAATGTATTTATTAGATTATCACCATCTAATGGGATTTGACAGCACTGATAGGAACTCATATAGGCTTACAAAGAAAAAGATCTGAAAATTCCAGGATTCAAAGATAGTCCTTCCTCCAATTTACCATTTCTATGCTTTGTTGGTGTGCAAAAGTGAACTGAAACCTCAGAACAGATTTTAAAATTTGCCCATGTCTTGTTAATACACTGCAGTCTTCAAATTTACACAGAGCTGCAGTTCTCCTGTTTTTTCTCAAGTGTCACTCATCTAATTTAGCATGACAGCTGAGAAACGTCAGATGTGTTACAGTTCAGTTTAAAAAACATCCTCTACCTGGTATCTCTGCAGTGATTGTCTTGCTGCTCCTTGAAACTTCATCATCATCCGATGAACCCGTGCTCGAGTCACACGTCAGGTCACTATCACTGGTACTGCTGTCCTGCAGCAGGTTGTACTTCTTGCGAGCAGCTGCCTCCCGTTTCTGTCTCAAGAGCCGGATTCTTTCTTTGTGCTTTTGGCTTCGATGACCCTTTGCTTTGGTAACTCGACCATTCTGCTTATCACTAGACCGTCTGTTTTTCTTGGCAGTCATTGTTGAAGTTTCACTTTCAGACCTGGATCTCCTGGATTTCCTCCCAACTGCAGCACCAGACACTGCAGAAAGGTCTCCCCCTACAGCAGCTTGAGCTTGACAAGGCTCATTCTCTTCTGTGGAAGACAATGTATCAGAGTCAGCCAAATGCCCACTGGAAGAAGGGGAAAGCATGCAATGATTAGAAGAGTCACTCTCATAAACTCGACCACCCATTGGCTTATCACTCTCTGCAGATGCCAGCTGAGACTCTGAAGAGTCTTGCCTCAGTTCCATCAGTAAGCAAGGCATTGAAGAGAGCACCACAGAGTCTGCTGCAGTGTGCACGTTGTCTTTCTGAGTTTGTGTCTCAAGTTCTATAGATCCACATTCATCAGGAGCAGTCTCTTGCTTTTCAGAAGTCTTTGGTGGAAGTTCTGAATCAATAAGTTCTGCCTCCATCTTCATTTCAAAACACCAAGGTCCTCCTGGTCTCAAAGCATGGAGCACATGATCTGGAAGACTGGGTGAACTAGATATGGTCTTCAGCAATACAGCAGCCTGCACAAGAACAGAAGAGTAAGAATAATTTACCCAAATAACTCAGTCCTGCTCTTCACAGTATTACCTAAACAACTCATTGCTTTCAGTTACAGACAGTATGGTTCATAGAATCCTAGAATGCTTTGGGATGGAAGGGACCTTAAAGGTCATCTCGTTCCAAGCCCCCTTCCATGGGCAGGGACACCTTCCACTAGACCAGGTTGCTCAAAGCACCATCCAACCTGGCCTTGTACACTGCCAGGGATGGGACATACACAACTTCCTTGGGCGACCTGTTCCAGTGCCTCACCACCCTCACAGGAAAGAATTTCTTCCTAATAGCTAATCTAACTCTGCCCTCTGTCAGTTTGAAGCCATTTGCCCTTGTCCTATCCCTCCATGCCCGTGTGAAAAGTCCCTCTCCAGCTCTCTTGTAGCCCCTTTAGGTACTGGAAGGTGCTCTAAGATCTCCCCAGAGCCTTCTCTTCTCCAGGCTGAACAGCTCCAACTCTCTCAGCCTGTCTTCATAGGAGAGTATGGTATTGGTTTTTTTCATTTTCTTTTTTCTAGTGAAGTCATTGTGTTACACCAAACTATTATTCCTTTTACATACTCATTAAAGATGGTACTGGAGTCACATTAAATTTGATTATTATAGTGAGGTGAATCAAAACAGATCAGAAAATAAAAATATTTCTAAAGTCTTACGTTATAAAATTTAATATATTATAAGCAACATATGCTAAACTTCTTTACCTAGAACTTTAAATATACTTTAATGCAGAATTTTAGTCCTTATGAACAATGCCAGCCTGAAATTCCTAGACTTGGTAGTCATTCACCTGGACAGACTAGAATATAGTTCAGTTTCCATATGTATGAGAAATCTACTTTTAGATGAACAGGACCTCAACCTTATAAATTATATTACAAAGTTTTAATGGCAATTTGCAAAACTTACAGTACCATCGTGACATAGGGGAAATACTGTCACTTTTAGCCCAGACAGCAAAGAACAGAGCTTAACAAGAAGCTAAAGGGCAGCCAAAGTGAACTAGAGACTCTTTTTTTCACAAATGTCCTACTTGGAAATATCATCTACATTGCAGCTCCCAAAGGGACTATAAGAATACCTGTACTTGCCTTTCCATCTCTCTGGCCTATCAGCCAGGAAAAATGTTTCATCTACACATTGCCACTTTGCTAACAATGTTTTTATAAGATTTTTTTATTATTAAGTAGGATCTTCAACTACTCAAACTATGCTGGTTTGATCCCTCATACAGCAATCAATTTTCAGTGAGATGGTAGCACAGGGACTAGTAATTTCACAACACTATATCTGGTCAACATTGATGTATGTTTCTGTGTGCGTGGAAAAAATACTTGCTCTAGTGAGGTTTGTACTCTCCAGGCCCCTTGAACTGGCTATGTAGATGTCAAAAATTTGAGTATTAGTATGTGTATAAAATAGAACTTTGTCTTTATCTCAGTGGAAAAAAGTCTACCGTGACTCAAGCAGACTTTGATGCAGGGAACAACACAGTTTGGGGGAAAATATCTATGCCAAGAAAAGCCTTATCTCAAAGAAAAAAAAAATGTACTTATTAGTTTTACTTGAGACATTTATAGATCAGAGAGAGGAAGAGAGTATACTGAAAAATTCACATTCCTTTCTTGCCACTCACTTTTCTAGTAACAGTACTAGAAAAGGTAATCTCAAGGTGATGATAAAGACCAGTTTTTTACTTAAATGAGAACACAGCACTGAAAAATAAGTTGTGATGCTTACAGACACAGACAGATACTTAATTAGACATTTCTTAGAAATGTCATTCTGCTTTTACTGATGCGTAGATACTGGACTGATTTGAAAAGGCAATTCTGTAAAAACTTCTGTGCTAGATTTTTTTAACAGAAATTATTTTATTTTCCAGGCACACATAGAACACATCAGTATGCAGAAGCCATTAAACATCTAACTGTTCCATTGTCTGGGAAATATTTTAAAATAGTGGACTCATTTGTAAAAGCATATGATTTGTACACTATAAAACCTGCACTTCACTGAAGAAATCCAGAAGGATTTTGAAGGTCAGATTAGCAGAGACAGCCTAGCCTCTCTCACTGCCACCAACAGGGATGGGCTTTATTCCCCTAGTCTTTTATCACCCTAATTGTGACTGCACAGTCATGTTCCCTCCTTTGCACCAGAACTGGTTTATTCTTTCATGGGTAGATTCATTTCAATAAGCCAACAGAAAACAAAATGAGAAAATAAGTGAAATTTTCTGCCAGAGTTGGCAGGAAGGAGGGAAGGGAGGGCAAGAACAAACCATCCCTTTAGAAAAAAAAACCCAAATTGATAAAAAAACCTACCTGCTGTTTGATCTCATCACACCTTAAACTCACAGGTTCTGACTAGACACAGGAGAGAGTACTGAGTGTTTTATTCACAGCACTGTTTGCTCTGAGACTTTTGAAGATAAAAATTATTACAAAACAAAAAAATAAATTCAGAGGTGTTAGTGAAATAAAGACAAGACAAAATAAAATAAAAATTTAGCTATGTTAGTGTGACTTTGCAAAATTGTAACTGATTGAAAGAAGGTTGCTGCCCAAATGGTGGGCAATTAAGATAAAGTTAGCTTACATAAACAAAAGGGACTCTCAGGGAAAGCAGGAAAGACTTTTAGCACATAGCATTGCAAGGGAGACAAGAGGGGTGGGGGAAACCTAAGCTGTTTGAAATGATAAAACTTTATGTAACTACTCTATAATAATAAGAATAGGAGTTAGGCAACCAAATGTCTATTTAGATAAGGCAGACTTCGTAAAGAGTGTATATGATAGATAATTTTTAAAACTCACTGTATAAAATGCTGTTGTGTTTCTTTTCTCAGTGGACATGCACGGGGGGGCGAAACCCCCTGCATCTCCCCCGGCCGTAAAAAAAGTGTGCTTTATATATATTGTTTAAGGATTTCTTTGAATCAATTTGGCGAGCCAGCCAGGAGAAGACCTCCGCTTGTCTGTGAAGACCCTCTGGAATCAGGGACCCTCTGCACGCCCTGGCACGGTACTCCGGTGAGGCTCCCCGGGCTCTGCTGGATCATCATGGGAGTGGACAAAGATCCTGTGCAAAGATATACAAATTCTAAAGCACTCTTTTATTTTTCCCTAGGGTTTTGGGAAGGAAACCATAAGTCATACGCTGGTTTTCTAGGGCTCTGGCTTGCTAGCAGCTAACAAGAGCTGCATCTTTCTAATTGTGGGTTTGAGTCCCACTAGAAAGTTGCATAGGCTTTGATTGTGAGTTAGAGTCTCACTAAAGCTATACCAAATTCCTTGGGCTAAGAGGATTTGGAAGAAAGGGACAAATGTTTTTAGGTTTACCTTTGTGGCTGGATTTTGGACTTGGACTCAGAATTGTGATCATTAGAAGTCTGGTAATATATTATCTTTGGGTTTGTTTTAAACCATCTGTGGGGATCCCTTGTGTGTGCTGATTATATTGTTTGCCTTTGTTTGTGAGTATTGTCTTTTATGTCATAAAATTACTGTTGTGTGTTAAGTAACCAAATATTGGGAATTATATTTGTTTTATGTTTGTTACTGTTTTACTTCCAACCACAGCAAAAGGACTACCTTCATGTGTTTATGGGAGATAGTGGTTTCCTTGTTTACAAAACTAATTGGGCAGGAAACTGACTCTAACACTTATTGTTTGCAGGAATTAAGCCCAGAAGTTTGCTGGCCACTTGCAGATGCCATAAACTCCAGGGCTGACAGCCTCTCTGCTAACAGCAAACCCAAGTGCTAACCCTTATCTGTGCTCAATTTGTAAGAATTGTTCACCTCGTATATTCGTAATCTGCGTTAAATGTTGGCAATTTCAGCGTGGTAACCTGTGGATAGGGATAGGATTGGCATGGGGGGATTTAGAACTAAAAGACGAAAGCACATGTATTTGTGGAACGGTCTTACAAGGTTGGAGAACGCATTGGCAAAGATTTATAAATTGCACAAACAGAACTTTAGCAATAGAGTGGTTGAATTTAGATACTGTTCTTATACAGTGCCAGAGGGCATAACGAGATCTGTATATGAAATAAGACGAAAGGAATAGAGGTGGTTTTCCTTTGTTAGTGTCCAAATTGTGGAGATTGCTACCCTGTGTCAGTGGATGTGGTTTATGGGGAGTATGGATATTTTGGGGCAGTAGGAGTACCCTAGAAAGGAGTTTTTATTTTTTTCCCATGTCAGGCTGAGAATTCCTGCAAGACAACAAATTAATAGAACAAGAAGTACTAAAACAACTGACAGAACTGGTTCAAAGCCTTCCTGCTTTAAGGGCTAATTGAGCCTGTAGACAATTGAAACTGGTGCTGTGTGGTGTGTGTGGTGTGTACTAGAAGTATGTGACTGAAACCACAGAGCAAGTAGGAGCCTGAATTTGCGTCTCTGTTATCTTGCAAAGGGCGCAGCAAGAGGCAGGCAAAGCGAAAGCTAGAAATGGGAAACAAGCAGGGAAAACAAGAGGTTGATAAAAGCCCTTTAGGGTGTATTATAACACACTGGAAAGAAATAGGGGGACCCCAGGGTGGGAACACTAGCAAGAAAACTCTAACCAAATACTGTTCCAAATGGTGGCCACTGTATACACTAGGGGAAGGAGCAAAGTGGTCAAAGCATGGATCATTAGACTATAATATCTTACTACAGTAAATGTTGTTTTTGCGAGGGGAAGGAAAATGGGATGAAGTAATTTATGCCGATATGTTCTTTTCTTTGAGGGAATGCCTGGAATGGCAGAGAGAGTGTGGCATTAATTTGGCCCCGTGAGATCCGTTTGTTCTAACTTTAGAACAAGAGAATCTAAAAGAAGGAATAGGGAAACTTAAACGATGTTGTTCAGCATGTTCTATAGGGCAGAGGTGTTTGAAATATAAGAAGAGTGAACTAGAAAGTGGAATTGATGAGTATGTAACTCCCTTTGGAGAAAGGGTAAATGAAATAGTAGAAGAGGGGGTTTCCATCCCCCCCTCAGGGCTGGTAAAAGATGAGGACAATAAATTGTCCTCATCCTCAGGACAGCAAGAGAGGGACGGAGAAAGGAGAAGAAGAAAAAAACCTTCCCTTTCCCCATCCTTATCTCCCCCGAGCAGGCAAACGCACAGCAAAGCGAGAACAAGACCTGCCGACTTATAAGGCTTAAAGTTAATTTCTCTATGGGAGATCTAGAAAATTAGAAAAATATTGCTTGTAAATATAGAGATGATCCGGTTGGGGTAGCAAAGAAGTTTAAAACATATATTAAAACTTTAGGTCTGGACTGAGAAAATATTGATTTGATGCTAGATGCTTTTAACTGAAACTGAAAAGGAATTAGTATTAAAGGCAGCCAAAGCATACACCCAAATTATGTTAAAGCCTGATAAAAATAACCATTACCAACTTCTTCAGACATACCGGGGGTTTTGCACTCCAGAGACCCCCTGGTTTTAATGGAACTGGGGAAAGACAAACATAAAATAGAGTTTTTGGTGGACACTAGTGCATCATGTTCTATGTTAAGTTAGGAACTAAATGTTATGTATCTTTGAATGTTATAAAAGAAACTATTCAACATCAGAAGGGATCGTTTATGAAACATTTTAAGTATGCACAAATCACTTTCAAGACAAGATTTATTAGAAAAATTGAATGCAAAAATTAAGTTAAAAATAGGGAGACACAAATTAAAGTAAGAGAAAACAAACTAATCGAAATCTTAAGTCTTACTTTAATTCAGCTACAAATATCGGAATAAATGCCATCATCAAGCCTTAATCAAGTTTTACCCTGGGGTTTGGGCTGACAGGACTCCAGAAAGAGCTAAAACTGCACAAAAACAGTAAGGCTAAAAACCCAGAACACAGCCGGTAGGAAACAAACAATATCCTCTATCTCCATTTAGTGGTAGTAAACCCATACACACATTTGACCAAATTAAAAATAAATATGTTTCTGTTCTAGACTTAAAAGATGCCTTTTTCTGCCTGCCTTTGGACCCTAAAAGTCAAAAATTGTTCACTTTTGAGTGGGAAAATCCGGACACAAGTCGCCGATCCCAGCTCACCTGGGCCATATTATCTCAAAGATTTAAAAACAGTCCACAATCTTCAAAAATCAACTTGCAAAAGATCTTGAAGAGTGGACTGCACCGTCAG
Source organism: Neopelma chrysocephalum (assembly GCF_003984885.1). Taxonomy (NCBI): domain Eukaryota; kingdom Metazoa; phylum Chordata; class Aves; order Passeriformes; family Pipridae; genus Neopelma; species Neopelma chrysocephalum. Next base: position 235,610 of record NW_020925122.1, read on the forward strand.
ACAGCGGAGTCCTCTTGCAGTACATGGATAATTTGTTAATCGCCACCAGGACCCAAGACGAATGTGAAAGCTGGACTGTAAGCTTATTAAACTTTCTGGGACTGAAAGGGTACAAAGTATCCAAAAATAAAGCCCAGATTGTCAAGAAAGAAGTTATTTATCCAGGATATGAAATCTCAGGAGGTCAACGTCAACTAGGACCAGAGAGAAAAGAAACCATATGTAAAATACCTTTGCTCCAAACTCCAAAAGAACTTTGCACATTTTTAGAAATAACTGGCTGGTGTAAGCTTTGGATCTACAAATATGGACTGATAGTCAAACCCCTATACCAGATTCTACAGGATGGGATTAAACAATTAGTGTGGACTGGAGAAGCTAGGTAAGCTTTCCATCAACTTAAGAAGGAACTGATGCAAGCACCTGCACTAGGGTCTTCCAAATGTGACTAAACCTTTTGCTTTTCTCACACGAAAGGCAAGGGATTGCACTGGGAGTCCTAGCCCAACAGATAAGAACATATCGACAAACAGTGGCATACTTCTCTAAACAATTAGATGAAGTAAGCAAAGGATGGCCAGGATGCTTGAAAGGCAGTAACAACAGCAGTGCTAAATATACAAAAAGCACAAAAAGTTTACAATGACTGTTCTAATATCACATGTGGTTTCAGCAGTGCTAGAACAGAAAGAGTCACTGGCTCTCACCCTCCAGATTTAACATCGACAATCCAGTCACCTTTTTGTCCAGTTCAACGACTACAGAGGAACCAGTGCATTACGGTTGCATAGAAACAATTGAGGCAACATATTCCAGTCGACCAGACTTAAAAGATACACCGCTGCCTGAGGCGGAAACGTGGTTTACCGACGGGAGCAGCTATGTGAAAAATGGAACCCGCAAAGCAAGATATGCAATAACAACCACAGATCATATCATCACAGCACAGGCACTCTCTGCTGACACCTCTGCACAAAAGGCAGAGATAATTGCACTCACCAGAGCATTGCAATTAGAAAAAGGAAAAGACATTAACATATGGACAGACTCAAAATATGCTTTTGGTGTAGTAAATGTCCACGGAGCAATATGGAAAGAAAGAGGGCAGCTCTCATCACAAGGAAAACAGATAAAGCACGCAGAAGAAATCTTTAAGCTCTGTTCAATTACCAAAATCTTGTCATTATGCATTGCAGAGGACGTCAAAAAGGTAATACGGACCAGGAAAAAAGGCAATCGATTAGCAGATCAAGTGGGAAAAAGGCAACAGAAAACGGCCAGGTAGGATTTGCATCCTTAATCCCAGATGGCAAAATCATAGAGGTAAGGTCTAATGTATCATATTCAAAAGAAAATTTTAAATTAATAAAAAATCAACAAGGTCAACTCAAAGGTAATATGTACCACTTAAAAACAGGATAAGTAGTTGTCATGGTTTGAAAAGGCCCAAAATCCCATTCCTGATTCCTAGCCCCCCTCCCACATCTCGACCCCATGTGAGATGGGTTTTCCAGGCAAAAACACAAGACTCAATATGGGGGGAAAGGAATATATTACAGGACTGTACAAATAAATAAATACTTATACTGTAATACATTACATATAATCTTAACTCTATTTCTATCTCTACCATGACAATAATATTTACAATGGGCCAAATCTCTTCTCCCTCCAAATAAAAGTCCAGGAGAGAAGAAGAAGAAAAGACCCCTTCCAGTCTCTCAGCAGCAGGTCTCTCTCTAGGCAGCAGGCTCTCTTCTTCTCTTCCAGGCAGAAGCAGTTGTTGGCTCTCTGCCAGTACACACGAGGGAGGCCTCCAAGCCTCTCTTGGCCCCCGTCTTCAAACGGGGGTCTTTCCGTGGGCTGCGTAACCCCAGACAAGGTCGCTCCACCACGGTCATATCACGAAGCACAGGGGTCTTTGTGACAGTCTGGTATCTTCAGGGGAAATCAAGCCCCTTCACAGAGCTCCCATGCTCTGACTCAAAGATGGCTGCCAGCTTCTCTGAAGCCTGGCAGCAGTGGGGGGGGCCAAGGTCACCCCACACACACACATTCCTTTGGCCGTCCTGGCTTTAGCTCTCAGGAGGCCATGAGCTTCCTAGCTCTTCTCTCAGTGCATACTGCACTCCAAGACTCTTTCAAGTGAGTCCATCATTTTCCTCTCTCTCAGAGGAGTCTCCAAGGGAGTTTGGGGGTTTTGGTTATTTAGTTCTTACCCCCGAAACTCTGTTCCTGCTGCTGGCTCGGTTCTCTTGTCCTGCTTTCTGCTGCTGGCTCTTTTCTCTCTTTCCTTGCAGGAGTTTTTCTGTCTGCTTTCTTGGTCCTTATCAGTTGGCTCTTTGCCACTGCTCTTCGGATGCTGCTGTTCTACTGCTACTCCGTCTGCCACTCCCAGCGTCTCCCACTGCTGCCTACAGGGGAGAAACTCCCCCAGCTCCTAGCCACAGGCACTCAGCCCAGCTAACACTGTTCCGAGTCCCTGCAGCCCCCCAACCGGGGGCTGGGGGGGGGGCAAAGCCCCCAAGGGGCTCCTCGTGGCCTCACCACAACATGGCCACCTCTTCTTCTAACAACAAGAACCACACCTTCTTTTCCGGTCTCCAGAAATATGTTTATATTTTGCAGGAGCACTGATTGGGTCAAACCCCAAGGGTCACCACCCCCTGGGGGTTACCACTTTCTGAGTTTCAGGGGGCAAACCTGGCTCAAACCACTACAGTAGTAATACCTGAAAGGGTACTATAGAAAGTTGTAGAGACAGAACATAACAAAACTCATCTGGGGACAAATGCACTGCATAAATACCTAAAGAAACAAATTATAGGACGAGATTTATACACTACACAATAATCCTCACACAACCAATAAAATAGAAATAGGGACAATTGGCAAGGGTAACCTCCCAGGGCAACACTGGCAGATAGATTTCTCAGAACTACCTAAGAAAAGGAGGTACCGATACCTATTGGTCCTAAAAGATACCTTCCCAAGTTGGCTAGAAGTTTTCCTGACCCAAAGCAATAAGGCTCGAGAAGTTGTCAAAGTACTACTTAATGAAATTATCCCCAGGTTCGGAGTACCTGACATCATCTCCTTGGACCAAGGACCACATTTTATAACTAAAAGATAAGCAGCATTCTGCAAATTGATTGGCAATTACATACTCCATATCGACCATAGGCAAGTGGTCAGGTGGAGAAAATGAATCATTTGATAAAACAACAATTGGAAAAAAACTGTCAAGAAGTAAATCTACATTGGTACCAAGCCTGGCTTACCTCTGGCCTTATTGCAAATAAGGGTCAAACCTAAGACTAAAGAAGGGCTAAGCCCCTTTGAAATGTTATACGGAAAACCCTATGGGAATTATTATCAAGGAGAAGACCTCATAGAAGCTGGGGAAGGATATATATGGGAATATCTGATCTCATTGAGTAAACAATTGTCAAAAATTAACAAACAAGTAATGAGTACTCGTTCAAGGGGAATAGACCAGCCCTTACATAACATTTCCCCTGGAGAATGGGTGTATGTTAAAACTTTTTCAGACCAACCACTAGATGAGAAGTGAAAAGGACCATACCAAGTGCTTCTGATGACCTTCACAGCAATCAAAGAACAACCCACCTGGATTCATTATTCACAAGTGAAGAAGTCACCTAAAGAAACATGGACGTCAGAACCTGTAGGACCGACAACCCTCAAGTTTACTCGACACTAGCCGTTGGAACTCTGATAAGTATAATAACTCTGGCTCCAGTCATTACCTTAGACTGGCCGTGGTCTCAGGCTTATATCAGATATTCTGGTATGTCTGGAAGACACATTTCTAATTTAAACCTGGCCACTGTGGTCATGCACAAAAATGAACCATATTTAGAACACGATTGGGAGAAAAGGAATGGGTTTAGTATCTTAACTGGAATAATTGGGGAAATACAGATAGGATGTAGAGGAATTAATATACCTGACCATGAGGAACAAATGTCCCAGACCCAAATCACTGTAAGAGAACCCAGAGAATATAACAGGGGAAAACTGATTGGTAAGTTCGTCTGTGCTTCTGATCAGTGCTGGCACAACTTTATGTTGGACAAACCAGTTTCCGTAGTATGTCTTTGGGCTACTTTGAAAGCAGACAAGGCACCATCAAAGAAATGTGTAATAGACACCACAACAATATTTACTTCAACAACACAGACTTCTGCCTTCCTCATATACACCCTCAGAATGTACAGAAAAAAGTCATAATCTTTCCCTTGTAGGACCTTATGTAATTAGACAATCTAATGAGCAGAAGTTACCCCTGGACCCTACATATTCACTAAAAAAAAAAGTCCAGGTAAAAATCCAAACAAACATATCCTCTATAAAAGGGGATTGTCAGCCCTTCAATGACATAAAGGATGGAGCGCTTGGTTAAGAACTAGATCCCACCATGAAAGAACATGAAAAGATCTAACAGGATGGTTTGGATCAGGACTAGGTGTATTAAATTCAATAGATCAGGAAATATTAATTAATAAACTCAGCACTGTAACCTCTGATTTGGGAAAACTAGAGGTACCACTAAGATCATCATTAATGACTATAGCTGAAACACAATCTCTTACTACAGACTTGATGATCTTGTTAACTAAACACACATCTGAAGATTTTCAGGTTGTGACTAATTTTTTTGGAAGTTTACAAGAAAATGTCTCAATAGCAATACAGTGTATCCAAACCCAGCAATGGATACAATCCATAGCTTCAGGAGTTATAAGAGAAGGAACATCAGGAATTTTACCTCAAGAAATAAGAGAGATCATATCCAGAAATGACACCACAACCAAATTTGAGAAAGAACATCAGGCATGGTGGCAATTAGTAAACTTCACATATAACTCAAAGCAGGAGCAAATAGAGGCATATATTCTTACCATCCATGAGGCAAAAGAACAGATCATATTTCCTGTCTTAGCATTAGGAACAATACACTGGGACATAGTAATTAGACCCATGGGACATAATGTCTGGGCAAGCTATGACAGGGACATAGGGAGATGGCAAACTATCAGCACAGAAGCCTGTATACCCAGAAAACAACTAGGATATGTATGTGAAAATGCTGTAACAGAGAAGGAGGATTTATGTTTAGATATGGAAGATAGTACATGTACTTTTGAAATGTTCCCAAATACACAGGCACAGTCCCAAGTATACTATATAGGCAAAGGATGTGCATGCATCAGGACACCTTGCTCAAGTATAACTATTGATGATCGTGAAGAATGAACTAATGATACTAACTTCTGTGTTTGCAATTTTACTAAAATAATAGGATGTGACTTTAGTCACACTGCTCCTGTGACCACCAGGCAATTGATCTCGGATAAATATATTTTATATCATGAAGTGCCTAAACTACAAATAGGCATGAACATTAATATCCTCCAGAAAATGCTCTATCATCCTGATGTTGAACAAATGATGGAAAAGGTAAAGGCTACTTCACATTGCACGCTGTGGCAAGTAAAACACGACACTGCGGAGATTAAAAACATCATTACCGAAGTGGCAAAGACTGGAGAACATCATTGGTGGAACATATTTCTGGGAACAACCAACATACAATCACTCATTGCAGCCCAGCTGTTTAACTTCCTGGTTCACCCAGTCTTGGTTTTGATGCTGGCAGCTTTCCTCCTTACAATCATCAATCTATGGATGTGGAGGAGAATTAAGACTATAGCACAACAAGTACATGTGCTCTGGACTGTACAAAGGGTGATGCAAAAGAATTTGCATTAGTTAAAAGAAAAGGGAGGAATTGAAATAAAGACAAGACAAAATAAACATTTAGCTATGTTAGTGTGACTTTGCAAAATTGTAACTGATTGAAAGAAGGTTGCTGCCCAAATGGTGGGCAATTAAGATAAAGCTAGCTTACATAAACAAAAGGACTGTCAGGGAAAGCAGGAAAGACTTTTAGCACAGCATTGCAAGGGAGACAGAAGAAGGGGAGGGGGGAACCTAAGCTGTTTGAAATGATAAAACTTTATGTAACTACTCTATAATAATAAGAATAGGAGTTAGGCAACCAAATGTCTATTTAGATAAGGCAGACTTCGTAAAGAGTGTATATGATAGATAATTTTTGAAACTCACTGTATAAAAAGCTGTTGTGTTTCTTTTCTCAGTGGACATGCACGGGGGGGGCGAAACCCCCTGCATCTCCCCTGGCCGTAAAAAAAGTGTGCTTTATATATATTGTTTAAGGATTTCTTTGAATCATTAGTAGCTTCCTAAAGTACAACTATCATGTAATATATACTACTGCCCAAAGTTATATAGAAGATAGCTTACATGCCCTTCAATAATTGGTCACTCACATACTTCATAATATTTTTGTTTGGTTTGCTCTCAATAAACACTCTTCTTTATAATTGTATATCCTGCAATGTCAGAAGGAAATTAGTTTCATCCAAACAAATTATAAAGCCCGTGTTATAGGTTTGAAAAGAGATGTTGGAATTTTTTCCCAATATCAATTACTGGGCAGTGTGCACCTACACTGAAAGGTCCTCTTTCCCCCCCATCCCTTTTTCCGGGGTGGGGGGAGGTGTGAGAAGGGGGAAGGAGCGGGGTCGCACGCACAGGGGCACGGGAGTGGGGGAGGCTTGTCTATAAAACTGGCCAGCACCATGCCTCGGAGCCTTTTGTTTGTGGGTTTTCCTGCCCGTCGCCCCACGGAGCAGCCATCTCCTCCTTTTCCCCGAGAAGTTTTTCTCCCCGCCTGGCACCGCCATCAGGGAGCGACGGGGAGAGCCCCAGCTCTGTGAGCGAGGTTTTGCCCCAGGTCGAGGTGCTGCATTGTCAGAGCATCTTCCTGCAGTGACTGCCTGACCAAGGACCGCACCATAGCCCTGGGATCAGCGGGAAAAATCCCTTCATTGTAGGCACCAGAGCCACCATTGCTCACGTGGTTGTGAGCAGTTGTTGAGCCTCCGGGAACAGCCTGCCCTTGGCCCCCTGATAGTCAAGGGGGCCCCCACCTGGGGAAGTAGGACTTTGGTTTTGAAAGTTTTAGTTGCAGCACCGTTGCTTATTCGGGTTTGTTATTTATATATATATATGTGTTAATTAAGAGCTGTTATTTTCCTTTTCCACACCTTTCACCTGAAGCCTCTTAATTCCGAAGTAATAGTATATAGTATGGCCAGTCTTCGTGAACGAAGATTTTTGGGAAAGGTCTTTTACCTTTCAAGCCTGCGCAATGGATTTTTTAGGTGAGACACAGCATGTGCTGAACTGAGCCCACCCTTTAATCCTAAGGTTCATCTGCCAGGGCCAAGCGAGTTTGGACAATGGCAGTGAGGTCCTCAGGACATAGGTTTGTTTAGAGTGACCTTCTCATAGATGGATGGCCTTACAGGGCTGATGAGCTCCATCTGCCTGGGGGAGTATCCCTGACCGGGAATCGAACCCGGCCCGCAGCGGTGAGAGCGCCGCATCCTAACCACTAGACCACCAGGGGTCCCCGATTACGAAGTAATAATAAGTTGGCAGAAGGGGTTTGTTTCCTTTTTCTTTGTTTTTTCCTAACCCACCCTCCTTAGCAAACATTTCTGTCTTGCTAAACTAAGACAGCCTGTGTTAAAGGAGAAGCCACTGCCTGAGCATTCTCACACCATTCAAGGAGTCACACACACACCACTCAAGATTTTAACTGCTGGGACCAGAGTCCCTTCACAGTGGGCAGCTCCAGTGAGCCAACAGGGGCCCCTTTTGACTCCTTGCTCACACTCTCACACGCACACTCACACAGACGCACTCTCAGGCATGCTTCCTCCTTCTTCAGGCTCAACCCTAGGCTTCCTGTAGCAGAGTATCAGATGTCAGATTTATAAAAAATAATTTAATAGAGTGGTACAGCAGCAGGTCAGCTTGAGCTGGGTGCCTCGGGAGGGGGACCCAGAACAAAGAAATCCCCAGGGCAATTATAGTCTTATGACTTGTACCTGCCCCTCATGTGCTCTTCACGTACCTCTTGGTCCAATACTAATTTTTGGTCTGGGATCTTCTAACACCTTATTGGGTTCTTTGTCTGTGTCCATGCAGACAGGCCATTAACTGTTCAAATCTTAGGGAGTTGCAGCTTCTGCTGACTGTTGTAGTCTCCTGATCTTCTGGTGCACCTGCTCACTGGTAGAGCATAGGAAACTAAAAAAGCCCTAAACTAAGGACAAACATTACTTAGCAATAAATAAAACATCAGTGTGTTATCAATATTCTTCTCGTACTAAAGACAAAACACAGCACTGTACCAGTTATTAGGAAAATTACTAAGAAAATCAACTCTATTTCAGCTGATGTCAATGGATTTTTAGCTTTTTGTAGATTTTAGAAGTAGCTATATTATATCCCTTACCCTTTAGCACAGTAGTTTACACATTTACCCAACCCTGTTTCCCCATTCCATATCAATCCCTCTAAATTCCGTTAGCGTGTTTAGACTTCCCTCAAGGTAGGCCTTCATTCTGTTTAAGAACATTTGCACCCTGGCTTGAACAACAAGATACCACTCAGGCACAGCGACCTTCAAGCCCAGAACTTTGGAGGAACTCCAAGGACTGGGTGTGCTGTGAGGAAGAGGAAGATGGGGAAGAGGGGGTCCCAGAGCCCCGTGCCTCAATTTCCAGAGGGGTGTGCCGAGGGGAGGATCTGGGGGGTGGATAGATCTGGGATTGGTTGGGATAATACCCTAAATTGTGGAACCCCGTGGACACAGGAGGCGTGTCATATGTATTCCTGTGGGCTTCAGGCCTGAAATTAAAGGACCTACTCTCTTTATCTTATCTCCTACACTAATTTGGCCCAGAGTCTCTTTTTCTGCGGTCTCTTAAGGCAACACAGCCAAAATCATCTCCAGGTGTAAGTTCACAGCTTGCAGCTGAAGGCTTCAGCAAATCCAGCTACTCATACTAAACAAGTAAAGCTAAGCAAACAACAAGCCAAATCACACAGTATTATAACTCTATGTAACTCATTCTACTTAAAACCTACTCATTTAGCTAAACAGCTTATATCTCTCAACAGCCTGAAATACTTAATAAAAACCATTGCACCCTAACCTTAATTGTACATTGTCATTTTAGGTGTTATTGAACTGAATAATGATAATGACAAAAACCCTTTCACTAATCTATCAATCTCTCAAACCTAGAGAAAGATGGATTTTCATACTTTTTGCCCCTATCTCAGAGTTGGAAAAGAATGAAGTTTTTGAAAACCGAGATTGTACAACTTACTTTTTAGTTAAAGAAAAGGCTAAAAAACACTTCTTGCATAATTAATTGCCTTTGCAAAAAAGGAAATATTGTGTTGCCCCTCAAACATAATAACAATGGTTTACTGCTTAACAACTGGGTGGAATTAGATTTTGTCATCTTCTACCACTATTCCTGTTCCTATAAAAACTTTCCTACTAACTCTTTGGCTAAACAAAGTGACTTGCCTCTTGGTGAGGAAAACGACAAACAAGCCCCTCTCATCTGTCACTCAGAATCTCCCTTCTTACATAATACGGGAAAAAGAAAGCAAAACATAGCGAACTAAAACTTTATTAACTGTTCACTCATACCACTGCATTTTACATTTTCAAGAAGATATAAATTTTACTTGTAACATTTGTGGGTTTTTTTGTTTTCAAATTAGTTTTCTTAAAAGTACTGCAAATTGTTTTCTTAACAATAGAAATAAAGGGTAGGAAATAGTTTAATAACATTTACACATGGAATAAAATTTAACATCTCACCATTTTAAAGCCCAATATATTCATTAATTCATATTTTTTAAATATAAAACTGGCTGATACAAAACCTTTATTAGGTTTAGCAGTTTCATATTCTTCTAGCCATGCTCAAGAATGCAAGATAAACCTTTTATCAGTCAGCAAACAAAATTGCTACACATATTATAAAAACTGGAGCAATATAAGCAGTTTACTAGGGAGCTAAATTTGAATTAAATAAATTTACCCACAGATTGTTTCAGCATAGATTGCGTGCTGATTACCAATCAATTGCTGGACTCAAGATGAAGAAAAGGATTTGAAACCTTCTGTTTCATGGTATAAAAAGAAGAGAAAAATTCTCTTTGTTGCCTAAAAGCCTTTGCAATTGCCTTTCACTATGTAAATTGGTGTCATTTTAACCAAGAACATTTATCTCCACAAAACCAGAACACTACAGCTTTAAAAATTTTTCCCCTATTTTTTCATTAATTTCCCAGTAGCTTTAAAAATAAAGGTTATTAGAAGTTATTAAATTCTCAAATACATCCACATACATGCAATTATCATAACAATGTTATTCAAATAATAAGTATAGAATCTTAAACATCCCCATATTTGTTACATTCAAACATTCTCAAAACATTTTGCTATCACAAAACAACATACATAATGTCAACAAGAGTGCAAAATAGCTGCTTGTAAGTCACAACTACCCGAGAGACTGAATTTAACCTGGTTGCAATTGCTCTAACTGATATTATTAAGAAATAAGGACTGTAAAACATTCCAGAAAAAGTTCAACAAAACCGACAATGAAATCTCC